>NC_143036.1:45062500-45362500 GCF_057628025.1 Oncorhynchus mykiss
CAAGCTAAGCGCCAGTACAGAGACAAAGTAGAATCTCAACTCAACGGCTCAGACACAAGAGGCATGTGGCAGGGTCTACAGTCAATCACGGACTACAGGAAGAAATCCAGCCCAGTCACGGACCAGGATGTCTTGCTTCCAGGCAGACTAAATAACTTTTTTGCCCGCTTTGAGGACAATACAGTGCCACTGACACGGCCTGCAACGAAAACATGCGGACTCTCCTTCACTGCAGCCGAGGTGAGTAAAGACATTTAAACGTGTTAACCCTCGCAAGGCTGCAGGCCCAGACGGCATCCCCAGCCGCGCCCTCAGAGCATGCGCAGACCAGCTGGCCGGTGTGTTTACGGACATATTCAATCAATCCCTATACCAGTCTGCTGTTCCCACATGCTTCAAGAGGGCCACCATTGTCCCTGTTCCCAAGAAAGCTAAGGTAACTGAGCTAAACGACTACCGCCCCGTAGCACTCACATCCGTCATCATGAAGTGCTTTGAGAGACTAGTCAAGGACCATATCACCTCCACCCTACCTGACACTCTAGACCCACTCCAATTTGCTTACCGCCCAAATGGTAAGGTCCACAGACGATGCAATCTCAACCACACTGCACACTGCCCTAACCCATCTGGACAAGAGGAATACCTATGTGAGAATGCTGTTCAGACTACAGCTCGGCATTCAACACCATAGTACCCTCCAAGCTCGTCATCAAGCTCGAGACCCTGGGTCTCGACCCCGCCCTGTGCAACTGGGTACTGGACTTCCTGACGGGCCGCCCCCAGGTGGTGAGGGTAGGCAACAACATCTCCTCCCCGCTGATCCTCAACACTGGGGCCCCACAAGGGTGCGTTCTGAGCCCTCTCCTGTACTCCCTGTTCACCCACGACTGCGTGGCCACGCACGCCTCCAACTCAATCATCAAGTTTGCGGACGACACAACAGTGGTAGGCTTGATTACCAACAACGACGAGACGGCCTACAGGGAGGAGGTGAGGGCCCTCGGAGTGTGGTGTCAGGAAAATAACCTCACACTCAATGTCAACAAAACTAAGGAGATGATTGTGGACTTCAGGAAACAGCAGAGGGAACACCCCCCTATCCACATCGATGGAACAGTAGTGGAGAGGGTAGCAAGTTTTAAGTTCCTCGGCATACACATCACAGACAAACTGAATTGGTCCACTCACACAGACAGCATCGTGAAGAAGGCGCAGCAGCGCCTCTTCAACCTCAGGAGGCTGAAGAAATTTGGCTTGTCACCAAAAGCACTCACAAACTTCTACAGATGCACAATCGAGAGCATCCTGGCGGGCTGTATCACCGCCTGGTATGGCAACTGCACCGCCCTCAACCGTAAGGCTCTCCAGAGGGTAGTGAGGTCTGCACAACGCATCACCGGGGGCAAACTACCTGCCCTCCAGGACACCTACACCACCCGATGTCACAGGAAGGCCATAAAGATCATCAAGGACATCAACCATCCGAGCCACTGCCTGTTCACCCCGCTATCATCCAGAAGGCGAGGTCAGTACAGGTGCATCAAAGCTGGGACCGAGAGACTGAAAAACAGCTTCTATCTCAAGGCCATCAGACTGTTAAACAGCCACCACTAACATTGAGTGGCTGCTGCCAACACACTGACTCAACTCCAGCCACTTTAATAATGGGAATTGATAGGAAATGTAAATATATCACTAGCCACTTTAAACAATGCTACCTTATATAATGTTACTTACCCTACATTATTCATCTCATATGCATACGTATATACTGTACTCTATATCATCGACTGTATCCTTATGTAATACATGTATCACTAGCCACTTTAAACTATGCCACTTTGTTTACATACTCATCTCATTTGTACATACTGTACTCGATACCATCTACTGTATCTTGCCTATGCTGCTCTGTACCATCACTCATTCATATATCCTTATGTACATATTCTTTATCCCCTTACACTGTGTACAAGACAGTAGTTTTGGAATTGTTAGTTAGATTACTTGTTATTACTGCATTGTCGGAACTAGAAGCACAAGCATTTCGCTACACTCGCATTAACATCTGCTAACCATGTGTATGTGACAAATAAAATTTGATTTGATTTGCTTTTTACTATAAGAAACTCGTCATCATGCAAGCGGTCAGACAAGTGAAAATTACAGTCAGTAAAGAAAACTTTAAGCTCGTCTCTCAATTTAAAAAAAAACATGTCAATACTTTGCCCCTTGATAACCAGCGTACTTCTGTATGTTGTAAAAGTGTTACATGGTCGCTGCCCATATCATTGCATAGTGCAGAAAATACACGAGAGTTCAGGGGCCTTGCTTTAACAAAGTTAACAATTTTCACTGTAGTGTCCAAAACGTATTTCAAGCTGTCAGGCATTCCCTTGGCAGCAAGAGCCTCTCGGTGGATGCTGCAGTGTACCCAAGTGGCGTCGGGAGCAACTGCTTGCAAGCGCATTACCACTCTACCATGTCTCCCTGTCATGGCATTTGCGCCATCAGTACAGATACCAACACATCTTGACCACTGAAGTCCATTTGATGTCACAAAGCTGCCCAGTACTTAAAAAAGATCCTCTCATGTTGTCCTGGTTTCCGGTGGTTCGCAGAAGAGGATGTCTTAATTGACCCCCCATAAACCTAACTGACATTTACCAGGAGCTGTGCCAGGACCCCCCATGTCTGTTGACTCATCCAGCTGTAATGCATAGAATTCACTGGCTTGTATGCGAAGCAGTAATTATTTCAAAACACTGCCTGCCATGTCACTGATGCATCATGAAACAGTGTTGTTTGATTAAGGCATTGTCTGTATAGTTTATAAGACGCTTTTAGCCCCTTCTTATTAAATGGCATTTGCTGCTTTTATACATTACCGTTCAAAGTTTGGGGTTACTTATATATGTCCTTGATTTTGAAAGGAAAGACCATTTTTTGTCCATTAAAATAACATCAAACTGACCCGAAATACAGTGTAGACATTATTAATGTTGTAAATGACTATCGTACCTGGAAACAGCTGATATTTAATGGAACATCTACATAGGCGTGCAGAGGCCCATTATCAGCAACCACCACTCCTGTGTTCCAATAGCACGTTGTGTTAGCTAATCATTTTAAAAGGATAATTGATCATTATTAAAGCCTTTTGCAATTATGTTAGCACAGCTGAAAACTGTTGTTCTGATTAAAGAAGCAATAAAACTGGCCTTCTTTAGAGTAGTTGAGTATCTAGAGCATCAGCATTTGTGGGTTCGATTACCGGCTCAAAATGTCCAGAAACAAATAACTTTATTTTGAAACTCATCAGTCTATTCTTGTTCTGAGAAAGGAAGGCTATTCCATGTGAGGAATTGCCAAGAAACTGAAGATTTCGTACAACGCTGTGTACTACTTCCTTCACAGCACAGCGCAAACTGTCTCTAACCAGAATAGAAAGAGTGGGAGGCCCCGGTGCACAACTGAGCAAGATAACAAGTACTTTAGTGTGTCTAGTTTGAGAACCAGACACCTCACAAGTCCTCAACTGGCAGCTTCATTAAACAGTACCCACAAAACACCAGTCTCCCAGAGACGCCTCTTCACTGTTGACATTGAGACTGGTGTTTTGCGGGTACTATTTGCATCCTCATGTTTCAGAGGACGCATGACTCAAACTTTGCCTTTCCTGAGCCCGTTGGGGAGTTGCAGCGATGAGTCTCAGTGTGAGACTGAGTGTGTGTTAGTTGTGCAAGGGTCACCAGCACCCGCCCGCAATTGCTAATAACCTATTAGCAACAGCCTGACTATAAGTACAAATCTGAGGCCTGTACAGAACCCTAACCAGCTAATACAGAGAATGCGCTGTAGGCTACCGTCAGCAATGGCAAAAATTGTAACAGGGGTGCCGGATTTTTGTTAGTCCACTTGTCTGTAATATATACTGAACAAAAATATGAAACAACATATGAAAGATGGGACCAGCACTTTACGAGTTGAAATAAAAGACAACAGAAATGTTCCATATGCACAAAAAACTTTATTTCTTTAAAATGTGCACAAATGTGTATACATCTGTTAGTGAGCGTTTATTTATCCTTTGTCAAGACAATCCATCCACCTGACAGGTGTGGTATATCAAGATGCTGATTAAACAGCACGATCATTACACAGGTGCACCTTGTGTTGGGGGGGCAATAAAAGGTCACTGTGCAGTTTGTCACACAACACAATGCTACATGTCTCAAGTTGAGGGAGCGCGCATGCTGACTGCAGGAATGTCCACCAGAGCTGCTGCCATATAATTTAATGTTAATTTCTGTACCATACTTGGCAGTACATCCAACCGACCGGACCTCCACATCTGGCTTCTTTACTTGCGGGACAGTCAAAAGGGGGAGATGGGTGGGGGTACACAGGAGTATCTGTTGGTATGGCTCCCAAGTGGGTGGGCCTAGAGTGCATTCTGAGAGTTTTCAGACCCTAACCCCTTTTCACATAAAATCAAATTGTATTTGTCACATACACGTGTTTAGCAGATGTTATTGCGGATGTAGCGAAACGCTTGAGTTTCTATCTCTAACAGTGTCGTATAATATTAAACATATTTCACAACACACACAAATCTAAAGTAAAGGGATGAATTATGAATATATAAATATTTGGGCAAGCAATGTCAGAGCAGCAGACTAAGATACAGTAGAATAGGATAGAATACAGTATTTACATATGAGATGAGTAATACATAGACTAAGATACAGTAGAATAGTATATAATACAGTATATACATATGAGATGAGTAATACATAGACTAAGATACAGTAGAATAGTATAGAAAACAGTATATACATATGAGATGAGTAATGCCAGATATGTAAATATTATTAAAGTGACTAGTGTTCCATTCCTTAAAGTGGCCAGTGATTTCTAGTCTATGACTATAGGGAGCAGCCTCTATTATGTTAGTGATGGCTGTTTAACAGTCCGATGGCCTTGACATAGAAGCTGTTTTTCAGACTCTCGGTCCCAGCTTTGATGCACCTGTACTGACCTCGCCTTCTGGACGATAGCGGGGTTAACAGGCAGTGGCTCGGTTAGTTGTTGTCCTTCTCCACATTTTGTTACAGACTTATTCTAAAACGGATTAAAAATATATATAATCCTCAATCTACACACAACAAATACCCCATAGTTAAAGTTAAAATGTTTTTAGAAATGTTTTGCAAATGTATTACAAATAAAAAACAGAAATACCTTTACATAAGTATTCAGACCCTTTGCTATGAGATTCAATTGAGCACAGGTGCATCCTGTTTCCATTGATCATCCTTGAGATGTTTCTACAACTTGATTGGAGTCCACCTGTGAGAATTTCAAATGATTGGACATGATTTGGATAGACACACACTTGTCTATTTAAGGTGCATGTCCGAGCAAAATCCAAGCCATGAGGCCAAAAGAAATTGTCCGTAAAGCTTGGAGACTGGATTGGGTCGAGGCACAGATCTGGGGAAGTGTACCAAAAAAATGTATGCCGCATTGAGTGTCCCCAAGAACACAGTGGCCTCCATCATTCTTAAATGGAAGATGCTTGGAACCACCAAGACTCATCCTAGAGTTGGCCATTTGGCCAAATTGAGCAACAGGGGGAGAAAGGCCTTGGTCAGGGAGGTGACCAAGAACCCGATGGTCACTCTGACCAAGCTCCAGAGTTCCTCTGTGGGGATGGGAGAACCATCCAAAAGGACAACCATCTCTGCAGCTCTCCACCAATCAGGCCTTTATGGTAGAGTGCCCAGACAGAAGCCTCTCCTCAATAAAAGGCACATGATTGTTTGGTCTTTAGGCTATTCAACCCAGCCGCCACACACCTGCCCTTCATCCACACAATATTTAAAGTGAAACTGACAGCATTAACTACTTCGCAGATATTTAACAGCCAAAAATATTATCAGCCAAAAATATAAAATTCCCAGTTTATGCTCCAAAACCAACTTCACAAATTATAACTGACTCAACATTCCATGACCTACACTAAGGCATTATTGTCAGAAAAGATGGCTGCAGTTCAATGCATGAATAATATAATTCACCAATACATTTCTGGGTAGTCCAAAAAATATTGCTATCAGGTAGTAAATCACAGCTGGCCTAGGCTAGTGTATCTATTCATGTAGCAAGCTAAAAACATGGAGCCTAATGCTCGCTAGATAGCTAGCTGCTAGGAGGATGTCATGTCATTGGAGGAGTGGGTGAGTGACTGACTTTTTCCCCTCATATCGTTTTTCAGTGGCTATACACAGCTAGAGATGCTGCAGGTGTCATTTGGTTAGCTAGCAATAACTTGAAAGTAAGTTCACGAATGCTCTAGATAACATGTAAAGAGCCTAACCAACTCTCATTGTGCGAGTAAGATGGTCAGTGAGGTGTTCGCTCATTTGTGTCAGGAAAAAGCTAGCCAAGTTTAGCCAGTTAGCTTGGGTGCTTGGTTGAGACAAGCATGGATTGGCAGGCCAGCTGCAGAAGGACGAGTAGGATACAATTCCCCAACATTTACCAGTGTAATGTTCATGGTCAACTAGCTGAAAAAGTTTGAGGGGGTTTATCTAATGGTCCTTCATTAGATTTTAGCACATCTTGCTCTGGCTAGCATTAGTTGTTGATCTTGATCTTGTTGATGTGCATAACTCAGGGAGAAAGAGCCAGCCTTTTCATGTTTGTTTCATCAATAGGACTGTACAGTTCCCAAATGGAAGAGGACTCCGGTGGTATTTGTAGAAATCCATTCAGGTGTATTTTGTGGCTTTTGGCGAATGCCTTCTAATGATCTAAAGTCACGCTGTTGCTACTGACTGTAAACACACAGTCCAGTTCAAAGTGAATGAGGGCAGGCCTTACTGCCTGTAAACACACAGTCCAGTTCAAATTGAATGAGGGCAGGCCCATGTGGCAATTGGCTTGTTTTCATAAAGGCCTACTCTGGCTCTGATTACGCAGACTGGTGCGCCATAGCCAGATTCCGCTCCTGTACGAGAAATGTTTTTATCTACTGCAGTGCCTTTAAATTGTTAAAACGCACAGCTGCATTCCCACTCTATATTGCTATAGAATTTTCACAAATCCCTTAGAATATTTGGGAATTACACATACTAAGAATTTATGAAAATGTAAAATGGCCATAATTGTTCGCTTGTCAGAATTTGCAGTTTTTTTTAAAGGAGTCATATTCTTCCTGGGGTGTATATGAATAGATTTGAATAAGATTTCATGTTGCTTAATGACCCTAAACCCACCTGCCCTGCAGATATAACTGCAAGTTATGAGTCAACCCGCCCTAGGGGGTCAGGGTCCAGGGGGAAAAAAACTCATAAGAGGTTAATTCCTGCATTCAATAGGCCTATAGGAGACTGAGAAGAAACGTGAAATTGGTGAAAGAAGGGGAAAACTATAGAAGAGAGAAGTACTGTTATGTCATGAGCCATCCAAACTATACGTGTGTTTAGTGGCCGTTTGTGACCGTCTGGAGCAGGGTTCATGAAAGTGCCACATGGTGTCAAAGCCCAACCCCCCAGGCAACCACAATCCCTCAACATCTGCACTGACTGTCCACCGCACATAAGCAGTGACGACGGTGCAGCGTACCATGCCTAAAAATGAGCATCGCATCAAACAAAAATCAATCCCCGTACAGTATTCCCTCCCTCATTTTCAGAGCCACAAATTGACCGCAAAAACAGGTAATGGCGACAACACTGGTTGTTGATTCTAATCCTTACACATCCAATAGGCGTCCCGATCTGCCAGTTCTCGCTCAACGTATTATAACGTTTTGAGTGTCTGGGGATGTACTTGCAGCAGACACATGTAAAATGTTATAACTAGCTAGCTACATCCCTATGAAAATATTAACTGACGAAAGTTGGGCGTAGCTAGATAGCGTCAACAAGCCACCAGTCAAATAAACGTTGCGTTTAAGCTACTCAGTTAACTATAACCTCATACGTTAGCTAACGCTACAAATAAACAGGAACATTGCCACATAGCTAACTTATTTAACATGGCGCTAGTTGAGCGGTAATTTGCTCACTTCCCAAAGCAAATAGTTAACTGTAACTAAATTAGCTAGTTAGTTTGCTAGTAGCCAAACCGTAATTATCGTTCAGTCACACCCGTGTCTACGGTCTCTGGAAACGTCTGGACGCTCGCTAGCTGGCTAACCTTAGTTCGCTTGCTAATGTTGTTGGCCAGGCAGTGTCCTGGCGTTAGCTAGCAGGCTAACTTGGTACTCCAAGTCAAAACAAGTTTATTTTTCGAGCCGGTGGCTGGCTGGCTAGTTACCCACCCACCGTCGAGGTGTCTTTTTGGGGTTGTTCCATGTAATTGTATTATCAACATTTTAAAGACAAGTTCCATCTATTCTGCTGCGCGAGTCTCGATCCCCACTCACCGGCCCGAGTTGTGTCTGTGAGGTCGTGGTTTGCGGCGCTCCTCGGGAACTCCTTCAGTTTCCTGCCGCTGAGGTTGAGGCAACCAGTTGCCGAGGCTTCGTCTAATGCCCTGTCCAGTGACCGATTCCAAGGTACAGGAACCGGTACCCCTACTCCATTCCCGGGAGCCCCTACAGTTCCAGAATTGCCGACCGCAAAAGTAAGTCCGGTGTTCTCCGCAGACAGCAACACCGAGGCCGCCATTACACAGCTTGCTAACTCCCACCGATTCTCCCTAGTCTGGAGCCCTTAGATAGTAGTACGCAGGCGCATAATGTGAGGGCAGACTGAAAGCGTTGAGGAAGGGAGAGGCTAGTTTGGGAATTCGTCATGCGCAGTGATGATAAATAAGAAAGATTTCCATACCCGAGCCGTACATACTTTCAAAGCAACGAGATATGAATGACGTCATCCATCTGCTGGTGTGACGTTCCTGGCTGTTTTGGATTTTCTTCTCAAAATCATTTTGTGTTACTTTGAACTTTGTCACAATCATTAGGCATTTTAAAGCCTAAAAACGACAGATAGTGGTCCTCAATAGGGGGCATAGGAGCCCCAGGAAGTTGATTACAGGGGTCCCTGAAAAAGCAGAGATGAAACAGAAGAACCATAATATAAAACGAACGAACTGGTGGGTCTCAGAAAGGAAACGTTTGAGAACCCCAACAATAGTACTTAGGTAGTGGCCTATAATGATACTAAAGCCCAAGAATGCAAGTGTGTCTGCCTGACCACTATTGAAAACAGCTTGATTGGTTTAAACTTTTTTAATCCCAAAGGTAACTAGATCAAATCAAATTGAAGAATAATACAAACAAATTGGCCCAATTGAAATATTGTGTGTATTACATACCAGTTAACTAGTATAGCTCCTGCCAATCAGGGTAATTTTGTAAATGCCAGATCTCCATGGCAAAACGCATACTTCACCAAAGTTTTCGCCAGTGCCGTCTGAGATGTTGCGTGTGACTAACCTACTAACGGACCAGGATAGATCCACAGTCCCTCCCCAATTTCATTGTGGGGGGAAATAATCTGTCTTAAACATCAAATTCAAATGCTTACCATAGCTTGATGTCAGTCCATTGAGAGGACAGAAATGTTATGTTATTCAAATTATATTACATAGAATCATCTGCTATAGCAGTGATTAACTGATCAACTGAACATTTGAGTGATAGTGGACTGTCAGTGCCGAGAAGAAGCCAGTGAAACAAAAACATCCTCCACTGGACTGTCCACTATCCTACCACAGTACTAATTAATTGTATTGCAACAATACCGAATTTACTCAACAGGTATCAGTCAGTGTTAAAACAAATGGTGAGAATAACCAAAATAAGACAAAGTTTACTGAGTTAATAAAAAACAAGGCAAGAGTAAACATGTCCCACATGAATGATGCAGCGCCCCCCTTGGGCCAATCAGTGTAATTTTGTAAACAATGTTATGACAAGACTCATCATTAACCCAAGTTTAATCAAAATCAGGCCAGTGGTGTCTGAGATATTGTGTAGGTTATCTAGACTCATCCCTGAGCATGTTAGCCAAATTTCAACACTCTTGAGTCAAACAGATCAAGAGATATAAACATGTGCCCGTTATAGCACCACCGTTTGGGGTTCGATATGAATGTTCAAATCAAATCGTAAGTCACATGTGCCGAATACAACAGGTGTACTTACTGTGAATTGCTTACTTACACGCTCCTAACCAACAATGCAGTTTAAAAAAAATACAGATAAGAGTGAAAGTAACAAGTAATTAAAGAGCAGCAGTAAAATAACAATAGTGAGACTATATACAAGGGGACACCAGTACAGTGTCAATGTGCGGGGGCACCGGTTAGTTGAGGTAATATGTACATGTCGGTAGAGTTATTAAAGTGACTATGCATAGATGATAACAACAGGCGGTGTAAAAGGGGGGGGGGGGGGTCAATGCAAATAGCCTGGGTAGCCATTTCATTAGGTGTTCAGGAATCTTATGGCTTGGGGGCTAGAAGCTGTTTAGAAGCCTCTTGGACCTAGACTCGGCGCTCCGCTACTGCTTGCCGTGCTTTAGCAGAGAGAACAGTCTATGACTAGGGTGGCTGGAGTCTGACAATTTTAGGGCCTTCCTCTGACACCACCTGTTATAGAGGTCCTGGATGGCAGGAAGCTTGGCCCCAGTGATGTACTGGGCCGTTCGCACTACCCTCTGTAGTGCCTTGCGGTCGGAGGCCGAGCAGTTGAAATACCAGGCAGTGATGCAACCAGTCAGGATGCTCTCGATGGTGCAGCTGTAGAACCTTTTGAGGATCTGAGGACCCATGCCAAATATTTTCAGTCTCCTGATGGGGAATAGGTTTTGCCGTACCCTCTTCACGACTGTCTTGGTGTGCTTGGACCATGTTAATTTGTTGGTGATGTGGACACCAAGGAACTTGAAGCTCTCAACCTGATCCAATGCAGCCCCGTCAATGAGAATGGGGGCGTGCTCGGTCATATTTTTCCTGTAGTCCACAATCATCTCCTTTGTCTTGATCACGTTTTTGGGAGATTTTGTTGTCCTGGCACCACACGGCCAGGTCTCTGACCTCCTCCCTATAGGCTGTCTCATTGTTGTCAGTGGTCAGGCCTACCACTGTTGTGTCATCTGCAAACTTAATGATGGTGTTGGAGTCGTGCCTGGCCGTGCAGTCATGAGTGTACAGGGAGTACAGGAGGGGACTGAGCACGCACCCGAGGGGCCCCTGTGTTGACGATCAGCGTGGCGGATGTGTTGTTACCTACCCTTACCACTTGGGGACGGCCCATCAGGAAGTCCACGATCCAGTTGCAGAGGGAGGTGTTTAGTCAGTATGTCGTTCGCATTGGCCTCGTCAGACTCGTTAAAGGAAAAAAAGGATTCTGCCAGTCCGTGGTGAGTATTCACAGTTCTGATGTCCAGAAGTTATTTTCGGTCATAAGAGACGGTAGCCGCAACATTATGTACAAAATAAGTACAAAAATAAGTCACAAACAACGCAAATAAACACACAAAAAAAACACAATCGGTTGGGGTCAAGTAAAACGTCTGCCTTCTTCTCCGGCGCCCTCTTACCATTCTTGGATATGTTGAGTCTTGACAGTGTTTGTAATGTGTACCAAATGTTGTTATGTATCTATGTGGCAGACCATGCCCATATGAATTTGTATTGGTCGGTAGCAGCCATGTTGTTTTAGGTACAAGTTTGGAAATTATTGTGTTCAGAGATCTTTGTCCATAGATGCCACATACAGTGCCTTCAGAAAGTATTAATTCTTGACTTATTCCACATGTGTGTTACAGCCTGAATTCAAAATTGATTAAATAGATGTTTTTCCTCACCCATCAACATACAATACCCATAATAAAAAAGTGAAAACATGTTTAGACATTTTTTTAAATGTATTGAAAATGAAATACAGAAATATCTGATTTACATAAGTATTCACACCCCTGAGTCAATACTTTGTAAAAGTACCTTTAGTAGCGATTACAGCTGTGAGTTTCCACACCTGGATTGTGCAATATTTGCCAATTCTTCTTCTTAAATACTTCAAGTTCTGTCAAATGTGCTGTTGATCATTGCTGGACAACCATTTTCAGGAATGGCCATAAATTTCCAGTAAATCTGTCAAAACTGTAACTCTGTCACTCAGGATCATTCTTCTTGGTAAGCAACTCCAGTGGATTATTTATTAGATTAGGCCTTGTGTTTTAGGTTATTGTCCTGCTGAAAGGTGAATTCCTCCCAGTGTCTGGTGGAACGCAGACAAAAATATTTTCCTCTAGGATTTTACCTGTGCTTAGCACCATTCCATTTAATTTTTATCCTGATAAACTCCCGAGTCCTTAATGATTACAAGCATACCCATAACATGATGCAGCCACCACTATGCTTGAAAATATGGAGAGTGGTACAAAGTAATGTGTTGTATTGAATTTGGGGGGGAGTGAATTGCTTTGCCACATTTTTTGCAATATTAATTTAGTGCCTTGTTGCAAATGTGATGTATGTTTTGGAATATTTTTATTCTGTACGAGCTTCCTTCTTTTCACTGTCCAATTAGGTTAGTATTGTGTATCCTCAGTTTTCTCCTATCACAGCCTGTTTTAAAGTCACCTCATGGTGAAATCCCTGAGCGGTTTCCTTCCTCTCCGTCAACTGAGTTAGGAAGGACGCCTGTATGTTTGTAGGGACTGGGTTTATTGGGAAAGGGAAGGGAATACCTAGTCAGTTGCACAACTGAATACATTCAACCGAAATGTGTCTTCTGCCAAAACGTTAATGTTATCGGCACCCGGGAAGCAGTTGTTTTTGGGGCTTAACTGCCTTGCTCAAGAGCAGAACGCCAGATTTTTCCACCTTGGCTAGGGAATTTCGTTACTGGCCCAATGCTTTTAACGGCTAGGCTACACCATCCACAGTGTAATTGATATCCTTTTGAACATGGTGAAGTTATTAATGTCTGCTTGTTTTATTTTTACCCATCTACCAATAAAAAAATAAGTATTTAGTCAGCCACCAATTGTGTAAGTTCTCCCACTTAAAAAGATGAGAGAGGCCTGTAATTTTCATCAAAGGTACACTTCAGCTATGACAGACAAAATGAGAAAAAAAATCCAGAAAATCACATTGTAGGATTTTTAATTAATTTATTTGCAAATTATGGTGTATACAGAGAAATGATCATCAATGATGTCACTCTTGCTGCTGGTGATTCTCTGATCCACCTCTACGCAGACACCATTCTGTATACTTCTGGCCCTTCTTTGGACACTGTGTTAACTATCCTCCAGACGAGCTTCAATGCCATACAACACTCCTTCCGTGGCCTTCAACTGTTCTTAAATGCAAGTAAAACTAAATGCATGCTCTTCAACCAATCACTGCCCACACCTGCCTGCCCATCCAGCATCACTACTCTGGACGGTTCTGACATGTGGACAACTACAAACACGTAGGTGTCTGGCTAGACTGTAAACTCTCCTTCCAGACTCACATTAAGCATCTCCAATCCAAAATTACATCTAGAATTGGCTTCCTATTTCACAACAAAGCACCCTTCACTCATGCTGCCAAACAAAGCCTCGTAAAACTGACTATCCTACCGATCCTTGACTTCGGCGATGTCATTTACAAAATAGCCTCCAACAATCTACACAACAAATTTGATGCAGTCTATCACAGTGCCATCTGTTTTGTCACCAAAGCCCCATATACTACCCACCACTGCGACCTGTATGCTCTCGTTGGCTGGCCCTTGTTTCATATTCGTCACCAAACCCACTGGCTCAAGGTAACCTATAAGTCTTTGCTAGGTAAAGCCCCACCTTATGTCAGCTCACTGGTCACCATAGCAGCACCCAACCTGTAGCACGCGCTCCAGCAGGTATATTTCCCTGGTCACCCCCAAAGCCAATTCCTCCTTTGGCCACCTTTCCTTCCAGTTCTCTGCTGCCAATGACTGGAATGAACTGCAAAAATCACTGAAGCTGGAGACTCATATCTCCCTACTAACTTTAAGCACCAACTGTCAGAGCAGCTCTGTCCCAACAGCAGAGCTTTCTTTTCAGCACCATGGAGTGATTCCTTATCACCACTACACCGGTCTATCAGCAGAGCCTTGTCTGGCAGAGAAACAGTTCATTCAGCCTCATTTAGTGCCTCATTTACTGCCTTTAAAAAACAAAATGTGATTTCTACTGACAATTGAGATCTACAAACTATGCCATAAGGGAAAGTTGAGCAGATAAGAGGCAATCCGTAATTTCGATTAAAACATTAATGAGCGAGCTAAGATGTTCAAACTATTTGTTTAGCACTTTTGAAATGTACAGCAACATAATTCAGAACATGAGCCGTTCTTACAGTATTCACCCTGTACACTAAGTCAGAACCATATTAAATAAAGGGGTATATAAGCAGACAATGAAAGCTCTTACAATATTTGATGATGACATTTCTCTAAAACAGGCTACAGGCAACACCAAGTTAGAACAGTAGGCTAAGTTATGAGGTGGAAAGGGACCAAATGATTAAGGTGAGGCACATGGGATACTAACAGCTTACTACACAACATACTTCTTAACTACAGTATACATATCTCCCTGGCATATTACATAATTTAAAACAAATAATGATCCCACAGTCCCTTCCCCGATTTAATCGTGGGATGCAATAACAGCCCAAAACAACAACTCTTATTTGGGGGAATGTAATGTGAATACACAAGAGACATAAAAAATGGAAGCAAACTATCACATAGAAAATACTACAATACCCATAATGCATAGTTTGAGGACATACCTTGTCGCATATTGTGGGCACATGCGCTGTTCTTGTGGATGCGCCGGTGTATCATGGCGACATACGTGGATATTCTGAAGAGCGAGTTTCCCGAAATTGACACCGAAGTGTTCGAATATATTACGGGTAAGAGACTGTAAATGAATGGAGAGGGTGTGTGGATCTCGTACACTTTAAAATGCAACCGGCTAGATGAGTGGCGGACGGCTTCTTCTCCACGTGAAGTAACGTTAGCTAGCATAGCCGTCCCACAGCGTTGACGCTCAGTCAAGCCAAGTTAGGGGAGACTAGCTAACGTTAGCTTGTAGCTAACAAGTAACATGCCATTAGTTATCTTATCGGCCCGGTTGAACAACTAACTACAACCGGGTGAGCTAGACTAGATAATTTATTGCCTTGAATCACTAGCCAATTAGCTGCTTCTGCGTGGATTTACCGGCATGTACATGGGAATTAGTTATATAGCGCTTTAAGGACCCAAAGTCACAAAACATCAACCTAAACATGAACAACGAGTGGGGTGGGCTCAAGGAAGGGAAAGCGTAATCTTATCTATTTATGGGAAGGTTTGGGTATGAATCCGGCTTACATAGAGTTTTCACTACTTCCGAATTCGTCAGACGAAGTTCCTCCCGTATTCATTTTTGGGGGCACGCGGTGCTGGGGATTGTGGGAAGGTGTGCGGCGAGAACCCTACAAGCCAAGCGCTATAAAAAAGTTACGCCTCGATCACACCGACAGGGAATGCATTTTGGTACACCGGAAGTGCATTCATTTCCAATGGCACGCTGCGTTTGCCTTGAAGCGGTGCAGAGCGTTCGTATAAACTGCTTGACATAAATGGTCGCAGAAGGTGAATGTTTAACTTTTGTCGTACACCCATTTTGCGCTATCAATTCAATAGCTTTATTGGCATGGGAAACATATGTTCACATTACCAAAGCAAGTGAAGTAGATAATAAACAAAAGTTAAACAAACAATATCACTGTCGGTGTGATGAAGGCCTTAAGCTCTGCTCTACTTTATGCAAATTGCACGCTGCCACTGCTGCCGCTAACCAATCAGGTGAGGAGCGAATGTTTGCTTGAATATCTTCAGTTCATGAAACCGTTTCCAGCCTGTTATTTGTTCTGGGCAAGCAAAACTAAAAAAGATGGAGGACGGCCAATCATCGCAGTGTCTGGTTTTTCAATTCTATGTTATGTCACTTTGCTAGATAGAATACAGAGACAGAATACAGAGACAAAATCATTAGGTAAGTGGCATGGAGGAGGATTGTGAGTGAAGAGAGATTTGCACAACAATTAGTGATGAGTGATTACCCTAAATTCTGGTTATTTAAAAAAAAAATTAAATAACAAATTTACCAATGTTGGTTCAATTATTTGAATTCCATTTCGTAAATGTTTTTTTCTGTGATTTCAATGTGCAAATCGCACAGTTTCTCTTGAAAAATCAGATCCAGCCAAACTGCGCACCGTAGTAGGGAGTTGAAGTTTCCAACAGGCCAATATTCTACATAGTTTAAGTGCATAATTTCCTACAATGACCATAATCCATTGCGCATCTACTTGTCTGGTCAGTGTTTCTTTTAGGCCTGCTATTGAAGAGACAAAATAATGCGTGATTGTGAGGGGATATAGAGAGCAGCTTTTACTTCACAAGGTATCTCTACCTGAAAATACCTGCTCAAAGTGATTGATAGTTGGTATTCAGCAGTCATAAAAGGTTGCTTTATTTACTTTGAAGAACTATTAAAATAGTTTTTTCCCAGACAACATAGGTAGTAGCTCTGAGATGGGATGATGACTTGGAATGAAGTAATAGTCATCAAATAAAACTAATATAATATACACAACTGAAATATTTTATTAAAATCATGTGAATAAATGATGGTTGATAAGCAGTAATGGGCAGTCACTACCATAATGTGACTTTTGTATTAGTTGTTTTATTCTGTGTTACAGTATTCAAACTAAATTTTAAAAAATTATTGAACCGAAACCAACCTGACCTCAAAACACTAATCGCTGAACACTAACAACAATGTTTGCTTGTGCTGCTAGCTAGCTATGAACATTGATCAACCTAAACCTCAAAATTGTGATCAAAGCCACCATTTATGACTGTATTGCCAATTAAATTTGCCCACCAAAGGATAGAAATCACAAGTGTAACACACATTGTAAATGATACACAAAGCATTAATTTTCCATGTATAATGCTAACTAGTGGATGAGGGCATCTTAAGTTAACATTATGATTCTCAAATACTGAACAGAAATATGAACGCAACATGCAAAGTGTTGGTCCCGTGTTTAATGAGCTGAAATAAAGATCCCAGGAACCTTCCATACGCACAAAAAGCTTATTTCTCTAAAATGTTGTGCACAAATTTGTTTACGTCCCTGTAAATGAGCATTTCTCCTTTGCCAAGATAATCTATCCATTTGACACGTGGCAAATCAAGAAGCTGATTAAACAACATGATCATTACACAGGTGCACCTTGTGCTTGGGACAATTTTATTTAGATTTTATTTATTTAACCAGGTAGGCCAGTTGAGAACAAGTTCTCATTTACAACTGCGACCTGGCCAAGATAAAGCAAAGCAGTGCGACACAAAGAACAAAGTTACACCTGGGATAAACAAACGTACAGTCAATAACACAAAAGAAACATCTATATACAGTGTGTGCAAATGTAGTAAGATTAGGGATGAAAGGCAATAAATAGGCCATAGTGGTGAAATAATTACAATTTAGCAATTAAATACTGGAGTGACAGATGTGCAGAAGATGACTGTGCAAGTAGAGATACCGGGGTGCAGAGGAGCAAAAAAATAAATAACAATATGGGGATGAGGTAGTTGGGTGGGCTATTTACGCATGGGTCAAATACAATTTGATTTGATTGCTGACCTATACTTATTACTTACTGGACTAATAACTCGGTAACTAGCAAAGAATGCCAACAAATGTGCTCATGCGACTCTGCGCTCTGAACTGATCTGAAAAGTGCATTCACTCTCGGGTGATGGAAAGGCTGCTCACGGGTTACCACACCAATAGAATTATACACATAGTGCAAATTAATGGGGCGAACTCAGTGAAGTTCAGTCTTGAGTCTGCGTGGCCTGGCATTTCTGTTGCACAGCAGTCCCGGAGGAGGTGCGCAGTTTAGCGTGAACATTGCTGGTTATCCCATATATCCAGTGAAAACATTCTAAATCACCTTTCCCTTGCACAGAAAACTCTGGGGGCGGAATAGGCTAGTTGATAGAGACGGCTTCAGGCCTGATCCAGTTGATTGATTTGATACAATGTTGCACTTCACTAGCAATAGGTCAGGGCAGACGGGCTGTAGAGAGATGAATATGATTGAAAGAAATTGAATTTTCATCCTTTTATTTTCTACCTTTTTTATTTGTCGGCTTTATGTATTTTAACTTAGTTGACAATGGACGTTATAGGCCAATGGCTATATTGTCCGTCTCCGAGTTCCATGCGCTCATTTAAGATATTTAGCATCCAATGATCACGGTTTAACAGTGTCCATATGGCAGAGGCTGGTGCTCCTGCTGTTAGTTGAATTTTTACTTAGATTTTTATATAATTCTAATTAAGATTTTTATGATTAACCATGTGATAATGATTTTGAGAAACAAAGACATTTGAAAAACTGTTCCACGAAAATGCGCATATGAAAATCATAACTGGTACACAGATTGGTAGAAATGGTAGGATAAATTGTATGCATTCCCAAACTGGAAACTCATGCACATCCTATGAAGTCTATAAAATAATAAATAGTTTTCTCACACTACCCCAGCTAGGTGCAAATTGGGGGAGGGACACAACAAATAAATAGCTTTGCCTGTCTGGCTCCTTACACAATCAATCATATCAATCGTATGGCAATAATTATCTCTGCTATGAGGGCCTTATAAATCATTTTTGCAGAGAGAGAAGCTAGTGTGGAAAGAGCGTCTTCCACTTTGGAAGATTAATAATTTTCCGAATATGAGGATAATGTCTCAGTGAGTTGTAAGAAGAGGATGAGATTGACCCTCAGCCAGCCGTAGGACCAGCATGTCAGCAACCTCCTGCAGGCTGCTGATGAGCTGGATAAATATGGATGGAAAACTTCTTTCCCAAGGAATGAGCCACCCCGCTTGGCTGCCAATGTGATAAGGATGCAACCAGGGCCAACTAGGATGGCGGTTACTCATCTGCAGGACATAGTCTTCCTTTGAACTGTTTATCCCAGACACCATCCAGAAAATCATTCTGGACGGCATTCATTTGGAGGGAAGGCGTGTTTTTGGAGGGAGATGGACCAAACTTGTTTGCATGCATACTTTGGGGTTCTTATCATTGCTGGTGTTTTCAGATCCACATAATCCTTGTGGGATGCAGAGAACTTTTCAGTGCAACAATGTCTCTGGGAAAACTTCCACATTTATTTCCAGGATTATCCGCTTCGATAAGCAAGACACCAGACCAGCTCTGCGGCAGATAGACAAGCTAGCTACAATCAGGTCAATGTGAGACGTGGGTGGACCGCCTTCCCCTGTTTTACAACCCTGTGCACAACGTTACTGTTGATGAACAGCTTAGGCCATTTAGGGGCCGGTCGACCGATTAATGATTTTTCAACACCGATACCAATTATTGGAGGACCAAAAAATGCTGATACCAATTAATCGGCAGATTTTTTTATTTATTTGTAATAATAACAATTACAACAATACTGAATATTTATATATTTTAACTTAATATAATACATCAATAATATCAATTTAGCCTCAAATAAATAATGAAACAAGTTCAATTTGGTTAAAATCATGTAAAAACAAAGTGTTGGCGAAGAAAGTAAAAGTGCAATATGTGCCATGTAAGAAAGCTAACGTTTCAGTTCCTTGCTCAGAACATGAGAACATATGAAAGCTGGTGGTTCCTTTTAACATGAGTCTTCAATATTCCCAGGTAAGAAGTTTTAGGTTGTAGTTATTATAGGAATTTAAGGACTATTTCCCTCTATACCATTTGTATTTCATTAACCTTTTGATTATTGGATGTTCTTATAGGCACTTTAGTATTGCCAGTGTAACAGTATAGCTTCTGTCCCTCTCCTCACTCCTGCCTGGGCTCGAACCAGGAACACAACGACAACAGCCACTTAGCTTGGCTTACTGCATTCGCGTAACAGGCAGTCTCCTTGTGGAGTGCAACAAAAGGCAGTTGGTTATAGCGTTGGACTAGTTACCTGTACGGTTGCAAGATTTGATCCCCCGAGCTCACAAGGTCTTTCTGCCCCTGAACGAGGCAGTTAACCCACCGTTCTAGGCCATCATTGAAAATAAGAATGTGTTCTTAACTGACTTGCCTAGTTCAATAAAGGTGGGGGGAAAAATCGGCCAAATCGGTGTCCAAAAATACAGATTTCCGATTGTTATGAAAACTTGAAATTGGCCCTAATTGATCGGCCATTCCGATTAATCGGTCGACCTCTAGTACATACCGTCAAAACGTGAAATATGGAATCAAGATCTGGGCTGCCTGTGATGCTGCTTCATCATATGCGTGGAACTTTCAAATGTATATGGAGAAGCCAGATGGAGCCCCTAAGAAGAACCAAGGGATGCGGGATGTCCTGGATGTGACACAAGGATTCCGTGGCTACATCATATGCAATACTTTTTTTACGAAGCACACGCTGGGACAGGAGCTCCACAAGGAAGCTGGCGGTGGTAGGAACTGTACAAAAAAAACAAGCCCGAGCTCCCACCTCAGGCCTATTCCTCTATGTTTGTGTTCACAGCCCACGTGTCCCTAGTGTCCTACGTTCCAAACAAAGGCAAAAATGTGATACTCGTGAGTATGCTGCATAGGGATGGGAGAATATGTGGCCAGGAACATCAAAAAACAGAAATCATAATGCCACAAAAGGAGGGGTGGACAATTTAGACAAGCTGGTGACTGGCTACAGCTGCAAAAGAAGAACCCTATGCCGGCCACTTGTGATATTCTTCCACATCTTGGACATCTCAACATACAACGCATTTGTCATCTGGACGGTGTTGAACCCAGATTGGAACAGTGGGAAGCTTCAGAGGAGACGGCTCTTTCTCGAGGAGCTGGGCAAGGCATTGGTAAGACCTCAAGTCCAGAGGCGGCAACATATCCCAAGCACCCCAGCTTCTGCATCCATCGTGAGGAGGATGCTGTTTCACCACCCGCCAGACCCACAGAACCAACAACTCCAATACTGGAAGTAAGTGCGATGTTGCATTTGTGTGTGTGGCTGACTCTCCTACCTTGGCCTGCTGTAACTGTGTATGTGTGTACACTACTGTTTAAAAGTTTGGGGTCACTTAAAAATGTTCTTGTTTTTTAAAGAAAAGCACATTTTTGTCCATTAAAATAATATCAAATTGATCAGAAGTGCAGTGTAGACATTTTTAATGTTGTAAATGACCATTGTAGCTGGAAACTGATATTTTTTAAATGGAATATCTACATAGGCGTTGAGGCCCATTATCAGCATCCATCACTCCTGTGTTCCAATGTCACGTTGTGTTAGCTATTCCAAGTTTATCATTTTAAAAGGCTAATTGATCATTAGAAAACCCTTTTGTAATTATGTTAGCATAGCTGAAAACTGTTGTTCTGATTAAATAAGCAATAAAACTTGCCTTCTTTAGACTGAAGACGGTCTCAATGTCAACAGTAAAGAGGTGACTCCGGGATGCTGGCCTTCTAGGGAGAGTTGCAAAGTAAAAGCCATATCTCAGACTGGCCAACAAAAATAAAAGATTATGATGGGCAAAAGAACACAGACTCTGGATAGTGGAACTCTGCCACGAAGGCCAGCATCCCGGAGTCACCTCTTCACTGTTGACATTGAGACTGGTGTTTTACAGGTACTATTTAATGAAGCTGCCAGTTGAGGACTTGTGAGGCGTCTGTTTCTCAAACGAGACACTCTAATGTACTTGTTCTCTTGCTCAGTTGTGCACTGGGGCCTACCACTCCTCTTTCTATTCTGGTTAGAGCCTGTTTGCACTGTTCTGTGAAGGGAGTAGTACACAACGTTGTACGAGATCTTCAGTTTCTTGGCAATTTCTCACATGGAATAGCCTTCCTTTCTCAGAACAAGAATAGACTGATGAATTTCAGAAGAAAGTTCTTTGTTTCTGGCCATTTTGAGTCTGTAATCAAACCCACAAATGTTGATGCTCCAGATACTCAACTAGTCTAAAGAAGGCCAGTTTTATTGCTTCTTTAATCAGAACAACAGTTTTCAGCTGTGCTAACATAATTGCAAAAGGGTTTTTAAAATGGTCTTTTAAAATGATCAACTTGGATTAGCTAACGCAACGTGCCATTGGAACACAGGAGTGATGGTTGCTGATAATGGGCCTCGGTACACCTATGTAGATATTCCATTAAATATCAGCCATTTCCTGGTACGATAGTCATTTACAACATTAACAATGTCTACACTGTATTTCTGACAATTTTGATGTCGTTTTAATGGACAAAAAAATTGGATTTTCTTTCAAAAACAAGGAAATTTCTAAGTGACCCTAAACTTTTGAACGGTAGTGTATGTGTGTGTGTGAGACGTTAGTACAATTCCTGAATGAATTGTTTTCATCATTCTAGATTGCAGCCGGTAGCAACGAAGAAGCGCTGCCGTGTGTGTGGACTCAAGAACAGGAAGACACAGAACACATGCATCAAGTGCAAGAAATACATTTGCAAAACACAGTAAAACTCTGTCCCTCATGAAGTGTGAAGACTGAACTAAATTTGTGTTCAATGGGACTCATTTATCATTTCCATAAAATACTGGGTGTAAAATTAGTCCTTCCAATTTGTTCAGTTCAAAGCAATAAACATCAATAGTGATAACCTTGTTTCGTTTATATTTCTTCAAGATTAACATGATTTTTTCCACCCATGTCTTGGTACTTTTTTAAATCAAAAAACAAATGACGCTTTTATTGATGAATGTGATCTAGCAGAGGAAAATGGCAAATATTAACCATGTATGCTGTCTATATTGCTTGTCATTTATATAAGGTAACATCTACAGTTGAAGTTGGAAGTTTACATACACTTAGGTTGGAGTCATTGAAACTAGTTTTTCCAAACACTCCACAAATTTCTTGTTAACAAACTATAGTTTTGACAAGTTGGTTAGGATATCTACTTTGTGCATGACATGTAATTTTTCTAACAATTGTTTACAGACAGATTCTTTCACTTATAATTCACTGTATCACAATTCCAGTGGGTGAGACGTTTACTTACACTAAGTTGACTGTGCCTTTAAACAACTTGGGAAATTCCAGAATAATGTCATTACTTTAGAAGCTTCTGATAGGCTAATTGACATAATTTGAGTCAATTGGAGGTGTACCTGTGGATGTATTTCAAGGCCTACCTTTAAACTCGGTGCCTCTTTGCTTCATGCCTGAAGGCACCACTTTCATCTGTACAAACAATATTACGCAAGTATAAACACCATGCGACCATGCAGCCTTCATACCGCTCAGGAAGGAGATGCATTCTGTCTCCTAGAGATGAACGTACTTTGGTGCGAAAAGTGCAAATCAATCCCAGAACAGCAGCAAAGAACCATGTGAAGATGGTGGAGGAAACGGGTACAAAAGTATCTATATCCACAGTAAAACGAGTCCTATATCGACATAACCTGAAAGGCCGCTCAGCAAGGAAGAAGCCACTGCTCCAAAACCACCATTAAAAAAGCCAGACTAAGGTTTTCAACTGCACATGGGGACAAAGATCGTACATTTTTGGAGAAATGTCCTCTGGTCTGATGAAACAAAAATCGAACTGATTGGCCATAATGACTGTTGTTATGTTTGGAGGAAAAGGGGGAGGCTTGCAAAGCAGAAGAACACCATCCCAACCGTGAAGCACGGGGGTGGCAGCATCATGTTGTGGGGGTGCTTTGCTTCAGGAGGGTCTGGTGCACTTCACAATATAGATGTATTCATGAGGCAGGAAAATTATGTGGATATATTGAAGCAACATCTCAAGACATCAGTCAGGAAGTTAAAGCTTGGTCGCAAATGGGTCTTCCAAATGGACAATGACCCCAAGCATACTTCCAAAGTTGTGGCAAAATGGCTTAAGGACAACAAGTCAAGGTATTGGAGTGGCCATCACAAAGCCCTGACCTCACTCCTATAGAAAATTGAAAAAGCATATGCGAGCAAGGAGGCCTACAAACCTGAATCAGTTACACCAGCTCTGTCAGGAGGAATGGGCCAAAATTCACCCAACTTATTGTGGGAAGCTTGTGGAAGGCTACCTGAAATGTTTGACCCAAGTTAAACAATTTAAAGGCAATGCTACAAAATACCAATTGAGTGTATGTAAACTTCTTGACCCACTGGGAATGTGATGGAAGCTGAAATAAATCCTTCTCTACTATTATTCTGACATTTCACATTCTTAAAATAAAGTGGTGATCCTAACTGACCTAAGACAGGGAATTTTTTACTATGATTAAATGTCAGAAATTGTGGAAAAACTGAGTTTAAATGTATTTGGTTAAGGTGTATGTGAACTTCTGACTTCAACTGTAATTCTTAAGTATTTTTGCGTCACTTGTTATGTTTGTATTGTTTTAAAAACCCAATAATGTTGTGGGTCCATCAGACCCACAAACATTTGGTGAATAACAAAAACATGAACACTACCCAAGGGTTAAGTATGTTTTCAAAATGTATACTGCCTCCAGCTCAAATTGTAAAGTGGTGGGTGACGTGCAGGTAGCCTGCCTTTTTTTCTTCTCCCGAAAAAATAGTATATTTTTTATTTTTTATTTTATTTTTTTACAAAAGCCATCAGAAACCCTAATGTGCAGTCTCTTGGGACATTCACTGGGCCCTCTTCATCTGCAGACAGGCTTTCGCAGCTTTATATATGAGGACAGACAATGGTTTTCATTTCTAGGGACTTGAACTGGAGAATCTTTTCATAATGTCCTCCCACAACCCGCCCTATCTAACTAGTACTGATGGCTGGAGCAGCAAATCCTTTCAACCTCTTCCATTGCTGTTATCTACAAATGCATTTGGAGCATGAGTTTTTAATTAATAGGCTTACATCAAGCTAATGTCAATATGAATTTAGCTAGCTGTAGTATGTGGAGTTGGCTAGCTAGCAGCTTATTAGCCTGCACAGAGTGGCCTGCTGTAGCTAGCTAATAATACATACATTTTGAAAAATCTATTTATTTACTTAGGTTCATGCCTACGACGCGGCCAATCTTGGCAAGAGGAGGTGCTGGTTCTGGTCAAAACGTACCATTGGGGTAATAAAGGCAGGGCTGCTCTACCACATTTTGGGCCCCTGGGCACCGACCTTCAGGGGCCCACCACTCCCCCCCCCCCCCCCCCATCAATGAACTTTTTGTATTTCAACACATTTTGCCTGGTGCATAAAGTGACATTTGCAGTTTTATAATGGTATTCTACACATTTTGTCATGAGGGTAAGATAAAATGTAGCAGGTTCTTTGTGGGACTTTTTACCCCTTTTTCGTGATATCCAATTGTGTGTGACTCGTTTCAGGAAACTAGGCGTATGTTTTGTGTTACTACTTTACAGGAGAGGCATTTGAACGTAAACTTTTTGTTGTTGTTGGTCAAAAGGTGGTTTTTGGCAGAAATGCCTTCTGGAACATGTGAACTTTCATTTTCCTTAATAACAAACTTGTATGGCATCTGTAAATATGAATACAGTTGTTGAATTACTAGCCTAGTTGGTTTAGCCAAGGAAAAATACGTTAATGTTCCCGCTAGCCATGATTGGCTGAGTTAATGAGTGTGATGGACATGCCGAGAGATGAGGTCGGATTGGTCTGCCATGTAGCATGCTTCTGTCTATAATATGAGCTGTCAGTATGTGTAGATAATCCTTTCTAACGTGGCTTTTATGAAAGATATCAGGTAGTTGAACTGCAAAAGAGTTACTCTCCACTTTCTGGAGGACCGAGTTTTGAAATCAGTGGGATTAGAGTATGATAGCTAAGGAGATGGAGAAAATTCTGCCGTTTGATTGCAAATATGCAGACGGAGTCGGAAAGAGAACAGAAGGCTGATGTATAAAACATCTCTCCGGATTACATCTTAAAACTAAGGGCGACCATGACATCCGTGACAGAGAGGGAGAAAGCGTCCATCCAAGTATATGGGTAAAAGAGTCTAGCTAGCTACATTTTCAGAAATTACACATTTCTAATGTTGTCAAAGTCGTTTTCATTTTAAGTTGAAGTGTACTGCTAGCTAGCTAACGTTAGCTGGCTAGCTAGTTAATGTTACATGTTTGATCTGTGTAGTAATAATATTAGTATCTCAGATCCATTTGCATTGCCAGTTAAATAACATTAGGCTAACTAGCTAACATTGAACCTGGTTGGTTAGCTACCTGCAGATTCATGCAGGGTAGTAACGTTATGAGCTGGGATTATGGTTCATTGTTTAGCTAGCTACATGTCTAAACAAAAGACTACACAATACAAGTAACTATTTCAATAGAATGTCTATGATGTCATTGTGACAATTGTCAATAGACGTAGCTGGTAAATTCATTCTGGCTATCTACTCTGATTTCAGAAACACTCGTTTGAGTGTGCCAGAGAGCAGAATAATTTATGATTTTACGAACGCTCAACACCCGTTGAACATGGCAGGTGTCAGTAAACTTTGGAAAAAAAGCGTAATTACATTTTTGCCAGCAGCACAGTTGCAGTCACCAACGCTCTGGATAACATAAAAACAGCCTAACCATCTCTGCTAGGGAGAGTAAAATGGTCAGTGAGCTGTCATTTGTGTCTGGAAGTAGCTAGCATAAGTTAGCCAGTTAACTTGGGTGCTTGCCTGCTGCTGTTAGGTCAGAACGCTCGGATCAACCCTACTCCTCGGCCAGAGCGTACAGTGTACGCGCTGAAAGCTCCGAGAGCAAAACACTGAATTTACAAACAGACAATCTGACCGCTCTGAGTTTACGAACGCCCTGAGCACATTCTGGCACTCCAGATTAAATGTTCGAACACACCTGTAGTATAAGCCAGCCTTTAGTCTTTAAATCTTTGGTTGTTTAGTACATAGACTCACATGTGAATCCT
Organism: Oncorhynchus mykiss; assembly: GCF_057628025.1. Taxonomy (NCBI): domain Eukaryota; kingdom Metazoa; phylum Chordata; class Actinopteri; order Salmoniformes; family Salmonidae; genus Oncorhynchus; species Oncorhynchus mykiss. The sequence continues at coordinate 45,089,468 of NC_143036.1, forward strand.
TAAAGGGATGGTTGGGGCTAAAGCTTAGGAGGGTGTGAACGATGCTCAATGGGGAGAGAGAGAGAGAGATCCCGCCGCACTGCTTCTTGACACACTGCTCGTTTAACCCGTAATCCAACCACACCAATGTGTCGGAGGAAACACAGTACAGCTGGCGACCGAAATCAGCGTCCTTGGTTGCATACGTAAAGCTCTGGAGCAGTGGAAACGCGTTCTCTGGTGTGATGAATCATGCTTCAACATGTGGCAGACCAACGGATTAATCTTGTTTTGGCGAATGCCTGCCCCAATGCAGAGTGCCAATTGTAAAGTTTGGTGGAGGGGGAATAATGGTCTGGGGCTGTTCATAGTTCCACCTCATTGAACACCTTTGGGATGAATTGGAATGCCTAATTGCCCAATATCAGTGCCCGATCTCACTGATGCTCTTGTATCTGAATGGAAGCAAGTCCTCGCAGCAATGTTCCCAACATCTAGTGGAAAGCCTTCCCAGAAAAGTAAAGGCTGTTATAGCAGCAAGGGGGCGGACTAACTCTGTATTAATGCCCATGATTTTGGAATGAGATGTTCGATTAGCAGGTGCCCACATACTTTTGGTCATGTCGCACTTCTGCATGATGACAGCGCTAGAGAGGTGTCTGTCAGTCCATGAGATGTCCCGAAATTAGGTTTATTCACAAAATATGCCAATCACGAACACAAGCGTCTTGGGATGCGTCTAAAGTCGGCACAGCCAATCTGGGAACTTCTTTCTGAAACGTCCAAACAGTTTTGGCAACACACTAATATGACCCATCTGTGCAAAAGTGAAACTGTGTTTTACTCTAGGACTCCAACAGGCCTCAAGACTCTTCTGGAGGTCCCCTGGAACCAGCTGAAAACATTTTATGGAAATATTGTATATAAGGAGACTGTTTAGTGACAAATACTCGTTAGAATATCAGGAAACATATTTTTTATTTTATCTCTCAGATATAGGATAGACACTTCAGAACAAGCTTTGTTTAATTTTTTTGTGGGGGGGGACTATCTGTTGTTTTATGTAGTGAATCTGTTTGTGTGGGCGTATAGCACTCAGTCCCCAAATATTTTTTTTCATCAAATAATGTTTGCATATATTTTTTGATACTTCAAGGGATACCCAACCCCCCACCCCGCAAAAACATGAATTGAATATCTTTCTGAATTTTCTATGGTTTCTGTAGAACCACCTGCAACTGGAAATGGACATTTCTAAGCTATATTTCTATCCTGTGTGATAGGTGTGTTGGACTGTGGAGAGGTGGAGTTTGAGGATGGAGAGGAGGTGTATGATGCGATTGGTGGGCTGCTGCAGGGGTCATCGGCTGACTGTAAAAACGAGGATGACATCCGGGACATCTGTCAGCAGATGTTCAACACTCTTAAACTGTAAGTGCAACAAACACACAAAACCTTAACACCCACCTCTTTCAGAACCAGCGTCGAACACACACATTAACTAACTGCCACACACCAAAGGCTAATAATTTATGTAATTCGCTTGCTGATTCATCAAAAATATACTCATGTCTTCTCCATCAGGAGTAACGGCCATGCCGCTTCAAAGCAAGTGCTGCTCGACACTCCGGTGCAGTTGTCTCAGATATCTGCAGAGTGTGGTAAGTCTGCAGGGGACTTAGGTCTTGCTCTTTGTTGTCAGCTTTACGGTCCAGTATACAGATATGTATATGTATATGTATACGTTTGATATTCATTCTGGTAGCCTGTAATTTTCTATCTACTGTTTTTAGCCTTTCTTCCTATTTTCGCTACCCTTCCTACCACCTCTCCCATGTCTTTTTAATATCCTCCCTGACTTATTGTTGTGTGTCATTCCACTCCTTCTGTCTTTCCCGTCCTCTACTGCTCGTACTTCCTATTTTCTCTACCCTTCCTACCACCTCTCTCATGTCTTTTTAATATCCTCCCTGACTTATTGTTTCGTCTCATTCCACTCCTTCTGTCTTTCTTGTCTCAGTATCTGTCACTAACGATGTCCAAGGGATCTGGATGATGAAGAGGGGCCAGAATACAGTAAAGTATTTTTTGTTGCATCGTATCTTCTTGTGTATTATGTTCTTTGTCTAAGCTACAGGCCTGACTTGGACCTATGTTTTTCTCCTGTCAACTTCATCCACTTTTTCTTCCACACACCACCTCAGACGGTGGACGCAAGGAAGCTAGAGAAGGCCGAAGCCAAGCTGAAGCAAAAACAAGGGAGGAGGAATGAACGGGATTCACAAAAAACAACTAGTCCACTGTGAGTTTCATATGCTTTTCATCTACTCCCGAAGACCATGCAAACAGTTTATCATTGGCAGTGGTGGAAAAAGTACCCAATTGTCATACTTGAGTAAAAGTAAAGATACGTTAATTGAAATTGAAAACCACCCCGTAAAATGCTACTTGAACTCTGTGAAGCATTTATTTGGGCTGCAATTTCTGAGGCTGATAACTCTAATGAACTTATCCTCTACAGCAGAGGTAACTCTTCCTTTCCTGTGGTGGTCCTCATGAGAGACAGTTTCATAATAGCGCTTGATGGTTTTTGCGACAGTACTTGAAGAAATGTTCAAAGTTCTTGAAATGTTCCGTATTGACTGACCTTCGTGTCTTATTGATGGACTGTTGTGTCTCTTTACTTATTTGAGCTGTTCTTGCCATAATATGGACGTGGTCTTTTACCAAATAGGGCTATCTTCTGTATACCACCCCTACCTTGTCACAACACAACTGATTTGCTCAAATGCATTAAGAAGGATAGAAATTCCACAAATTCACTTTTAACAAGGCACACCTGTTAATTGAAATAGATTCCAGGTGACTGCCTCATGAAGCTGGTTGAGAGAATGCCAAGAGTGTGCAAAGCTGTCATCAAGGCAAAGGGTGGTTACTTTGAAGAATCTCAATAATATAATATATATTTTGATTTCTTTAACATTTTTTTGGTTACTACATTATTCCTTGTGTTATTTCATAGTTTTGATGTTATTCTACAATTTAGAAAATAGTACAAATAAAGAAAAACCCTGCAATGAGTAGGTGTCCAAACTTTTTACTGGTAGTACAAAATACCCCCCCAAAAAACAACTTAAGTACATAAAAGTATGTTTTCTTCAGTACTTTACACCACTGATCATTGGTTTGGTATTGTGACAGCAAAAATACAGATTTCTATTCACCGATGTATGATGAAGTTCAGTTAGTGTCAGAGTGATATGATTTGGACTGATGTTTCACTTCTGCCTGTCTGTCATTCCTCTGTCTCTTCCACTGTCTTTCTTCCTGTACTCATTCTCTCTGCTTATATCTAATTTGTCTCCTTCTGGTTCCCTCTGTCTATTTCTCCCTCTGTGTCTGTCTCACTCTGTCCTCGTCCGCTCTGCCTACCGCTGTTTGTCTCAGGGTACTGGAGGAGGCATCAGCCAGCCAGGCCAGTAGCAAAAAGGACAGTCGCGTCGACTTGTCCGGGAAGAATCGCACCTACGACATCCGCATCGAGAACTTTGACGTGTCGTTTGGCGAGCGGTGAGGGGTTCACTCTTAAGCTGCGTCCCAAATGGCACCACGTCTCTATTAAGTGCAGTACTTCTGACCAGGGCCAATAGGGATCTGGTCCAAAGTACCGCGCTATATAGGGAATACAGTTCCATTTGGGATGAAGCCATACCCACTCATTTTCCTACTATATCCAGCACTGGAGCAGGTGGTTCATTCTAATCAGCATCATTCAATGCTGTGTTAGCTAGACACCGTTTCCACCAGTATTTACCTGCTATTTCAAATGAGTTGATGTGGTTATGATAGTTACTTTCTGCAAATTACTTTAAAGAATTTCAACACAACTACCTGATATTAAATGGTGCGAAGGAGTGCTTGTTTAAATGAATGGCAAACAACTAAATGAGTAAATCAGAGGTTATTCCTGTGTAATTACCCTTTTATTGTTATTTCTTATTTAATACCAGACAGCGAGAGAGCGACAAAGAGAGTAGGAGAGCGACAGAGACATTTAAGTCAGAACCGTAAAGCAATATGCAAGCAAATTGTCTCTTTCTGATTTTCTAGGTCCTTGCTGCAGGGGGCGGAGCTGTCGCTGTCGACAGGTCGCCGCTACGGCCTGATTGGCCGCAACGGCCTTGGGAAGACCACGCTACTGAAGATGCTGGCGAGCCGCAGCCTGCGCGTCCCCGCCCACATCACGATCCTGCACGTGGAGCAGGAGGTCGCTGGCGACGACACAGGGGCACTGCAGAGCGTGCTTGAGAGCGACATGGTCCGGGAGGGGCTCCTGACGGAGGAACGCCTGCTGAATGCGCGCATAGCCAACGGAACGTATGTCAGTCTTACTTACTCCTTACATTGGAAGGAGTCAATACTGGCAGCCTTGGCAGATTTAAATGTTTTTGCAGGGTTTTTGCACTTTTGGGTTTGAAACTGCAACAGTCACTAAACCTGCAGTTTATTCTATTCCATGTTAGTGCTGAAGGAATGGAGACTGTTCGACTGTCGGAGATCTATGCTAAACTGGAGGAGATTGAAGCAGATAAGGCACCTGCCCGGTAAAGAGCCACACTAAACATGTCTGTACATAATGTCATATCTGTGTGTACCTTACATTAGCAGTGTATTTAGATATGTACATAATGTCATATCTGTGTGTACTTTACATTAGCAGTGTATTTAGATATGTACATGTCATCTGTGTGTACCTTACATTAGCAGTGTATTTAGATATGTACATAATATCATATCTGTGTGTTCCTTACATTAGCAGTGTATTTAGATACACAGATATGACATTATGTACATATCTTACATTAGCAGTGTATTTAGATGTGTACATAATGTCATATCTGTGTGTATACTGTACAACAGATGCATGTTCTGGTTTGATAATTGTTTTCTGTTTCTCCTCCCCCCTCTCTTTTCCTCTCTTTTATACAGTGCTTCAATCATCCTATGTGGTTTAGGTTTTTCTCCCAAAATGCAAACGCTGACAACCAAGTAAGTTGCTGTGTGTGTGTGTGTGTCTGTGTGTGTGTGTGTGCACGATTAACTGATCTCTCCCTGTGTTCTCTTCACAGGGAGTTTTCTGGAGGGTGGCGAATGAGATTAGCTCTGGCTAGAGCTCTCTTCGCCAAGTGAGTCTCTGCTTGTCACTTTTATCCTGAGGACAGTCTTCCCAATTAAAATACAAGGACAGAGATTATATTAGAACATTTCTGTACATTTTATAAATCTCCAGTGAGCTATTTCCTGAATCTCAATGTATTATAGACCATCAATCCCATAGACAGATTATCAAGACATAAATGTGGCTCTGCTAAATATTCTAAAGCTAGCTTCAAATTTCAAAGTAATGTGTATATTTGTATTGTCTCTTTTTAGGCCTGATCTTTTGTTACTTGATGGTGAGTGATTAAACCACATGAAGTATTTTTGTTTGATCAGTTCAATGGTGTCCAGCAGTCAGCGCAAAGGCCCTCTGACTGACTGTTGGTCTGTCTGTTTGTTTCTCAGAGCCCTCTGACTGACTGTTGGTCTGTCTGTTTGTTTCTCAGAGCCCTCTGACTGACTGTTGGTCTGTCTGTTTGTTTCTCAGAGCCCTCTGACTGACTGTTGGTCTGTCTGTTTGTTTCTCAGAGCCCTCTGACTGACTGTTGGTATGTCTGTTTGTTTCTCAGAGCCCTCTGACTGACTGTTGGTCTGTCTGTTTGTTTCTCAGAGCCCTCTGACTGACTGTTAGTCTGTCTGTTTGTTTCTCAGAGCCCTCTGACTGACTGTTGGTCTGTCTTTTTGTTTCTCAGAGCCCTCTGACTGACTGTTGGTCTGTCTGTTTGTTTCTCAGAGCCCACCAACATGTTGGATGTCCGAGCCATTCTTTGGCTGGAGAATTACCTGCAGGTAGGTTACTCCTGCTTACCGAATCAAATTCAGTCCCCGATTGGTGAAAGCACAGGCAAGCGTGGACAATAGGGACTTTCTACCATATTCCTTACCCGAGTCCAGGTCAAGGGGCGTGAATGAGTGTACATTTCAGGGAGAAGGGTAGAAAATAGGAGCATACGTTAAATTGTTTTAATTTCCAGAACGTGCTGGGTAATTCAAATTTTGCCTCTGGGTGTCCTTGAGACAAAAGGGGTCCCCTACATTGGCAAGGGACACACCTGCTCACGCTCATGAGCCAAGCATACATGGTTAGCCTCAAATGGATTGTGTTGTATCACAAGTTAGGAAATTGCGAACAACACTCAAGCCAAAATGTGACTAAGGTTGTGTCCCAATAATATTTCCCTTCTCCTGAAGTGTGCACTCATTTAGTACTTCTACAAGTCTAAAGACATTGGATTAATGGAGGCATGGGCTAGCTGGAGTTACCACCATATTTATTCTACCACTTATTTCCATCCAAATCACTGAATGGAAGTGAATGAATGCACACTTTGGGTGGAAGGAGAGATAATTGTGACATAACTAAATCAAGAGCAACACGTTCAACTTCCATTTGGCCTGTTTAACTCCTCCGCCCCCCACAGACCTGGCAGACCACCATCCTGGTGGTGTCCCACGACCGGAACTTCCTCAACGCCGTGGTGACTGACATCATCCACCTGCACTCGCAGCGGCTGGAGAGTTACCGCGGCGACTACGAGAACTTTGTCAAGACCAAAGAGGACCGCCTGAAGAACCAGCAGAGGGAGTACGAGGCCCAGTTTCAGTACAGAGAGCACATCCAGGTTAGGAGCGCACACACACACACACACACACACACACACACACTGTCCTGCACACACACATTTTCTCTCACATTGAGGTATGCACATACAAACTAAAAAGCCTATGGCAAGTGTAATAACAATGCACTCTCTAAGCATTTGTCTTTGCTGATTAGTATGTTTATTTTATATGATCTTGAAATGCCAAACGTATCAACATCCTGCTAAATACTAGATGATATATTATAGTATCTTATTACTATACATTATAATCGTGGATTGATCCCCTCCCTCTGTGTGCCAGGTGTTTATCGACCGGTTCAGATACAACGCCAACAGAGCGGCACAGGTGCAGAGCAAACTGAAGCTCTTAGAAAAACTGTGAGTAACCATCTATTTCAAAATGTTACACGCACCCCACACTGCTTTCTCTCATGTAGGGCTCCCTGGGAATTACAGCCTGAAAGTCCAATTCATTGTAAAGGATAACTTCCGTCTTGCACATGCATGATGACCTCTGCGTGTTTGTTTGCCTGTGCAAACAGAACAGGTGCACAGGGGAATGAATGGTCAGTGTAAAGAATATCTATTGTCATCCGTCGTCCATTCCCCCGCTGCTCTTCTCTTGTCTCCTGCAGGCCTGAACTCAAACCTCTGGAGAAGGAAACCGAAGTCACCTTAAAGTAAGAGACCGCTCCTCCTGTCCCGAATGAAGTCAGGTTTCAATTCTCATATTAATCTGAGCGCTAACGTGCGTCTGTCCACAGGTTCCCTGATAACTTTGAGAAGCTGTCTCCCCCGGTGCTCCAGTTGGATGAGGTGGAGTTCTACTATAACACTGACCAGCGCCTCTTCACACAGCTGTCTGTGTCTGCAGACCTGGAGTCTCGCATCTGCATCGTACGTATTAATCACACTGCTCTCAATCCTGATGACTAGTTCTAAATCACATGCACTGCTAATAGTTAGGGATGCACCGTTGTGATCATTCTGGGCTGATGCCAATATTTTCTTTGCAATATCGACTGATTCAGATATTTTTTTATTTTCTGTCCCTTTTAAATGTCCTAGCACAGATAGGAAGTGCAACAACGGTTCTATGTTCATAAGGCTAGTAAGAACATATATTCGCCCCCACATCCTCACTGATATATTGTGCCTCCATTAATATTGTACTTTAAACCTGTGAAACACTTCCACAGACAACGCTCTGTGCAACCTTCCAACTGCTAAAGTAGTACCTACAGTCTCTCTCTCTCTCTCTCTCTCTCTCTCTCTCTCTCTCTCTCTCTCTCTCTCTCACTCTCACTCTCACTCTCACTCACTCTCAGGTGGGTGAGAACGGGGCGGGTAAATCCACCATGCTCAAGCTACTGATGGGAGAGTTAACGCCTGTCAACGGCATCAGACACGCCCATCGGTGAGGTTCCATGCTTGACGTCAGACATGTTCCTCTGCTGCTAGTGTGTGTCTCGGTGGGTGTGCGTGCAGGGAAGTAAACGACAGCTTTATTTCCCTTTCTCGCTCAGGAACCTGAAGATCGGTTATTTCAGTCAGCACCACGTGGATCAACTAGACCTCAACGTGTGTTCAATTGAGCTGCTACTCAACAAATTCCCAGGTGACCACTCACCACCAAAACATATCAATACTGATCATTATCAAAGCCTGGGCTGTGTTCATTAGGCACCAAATGCAAAGGAAACTGATTGGAACAGCACTACCTGGACTTGGCCCAATACCCGTTGCGTGCACTAATGAACACGACCCAGGTGGTTGTTACGAATCCCTATGGCGGGTTAGATGACAACGTCACGAAAACAATGCGCTCGCTTCAATGGGGCAAAAGGCAGTGTGTTGTGATTCTGGATGACCAGATGGCTAGCAACAATGACAAGAAAGCTGCCATGTGAGGAATTGTTGGTGAATCATTTCAGCTAGTTTTTTATCTTGTTCTTGATACCATGTCTTGTTTTGAGGTGTTTTAACTGATGCTGATGTGTCTAAGATTCGCTAGCTAGCTAACCAAGATCTGTAAAGATGTATTTGAGAGACAAGTGCTATTTAGGTTTTCAATAAACGTTGGGGACGAATTATAATTTACATTCTGGCAACCGTCTAAGCCAACCCTGTCTGTTTTGGCCCATGTTGCTTAACAACCAACCCATCTATAGCCTGCAGTCTTTGTCATCTGTAACCCTTTTTGTCCCACCCAGGTCGTAACGAGGAGGAGTACAGACACCAGCTGGGCGGCTATGGAATAACAGGGGAGCTGGCAACTCGGCCTGTGGCCAGTTTGTCAGGAGGGCAGAAGAGCCGGGTTGCCTTCGCTCAGATGACAATGCCTTGGTAATGCCTTTTATTACACTCCATGGCCGCAAAATTGTACACAGGATCGTCATATTGTAGTAGTAAACTGGTTTTTAGTTAAGTTGGAAAAACGTCCTTGTACGAGCAGTGTATAGCCTCCAGACCATGACGTTTAATAATGGCATTGTGACCAGCTTAGCCCGCTGGGTTACATTTCTCTATCCTTCAGAGGTTAAACCGATTCTGGTCACTTAACAATCCATGGTAGTTGTTGCAAGAGTAGGGATGTTAACCCCAGTGTCCGGGCTAAATTCCCTGATGGCCCCTCTTACCACCACAGCCACCTACCGTAATTTCCGAACTATAAGCCGCTACTTTATTCCCACACTTTGAACCTCGCGGTTTATACAATGACGCGGCTAATTTATGGATTTTTCCCGCTTTCACAAGATTCATGCCGCCAAAAAACTGAGCACCGTTACATAATGTGACGTAAATCGAGCGCGCTCAAACTTCCCATCATTCTGATTACGGTAGTAATTTTGTCACCCTCATCATGGCAAAGACACAGAAATGCATATGATGCAGCTTTCAAGTTGAAGGCGATCGATTTGGCTGTTGGAAAAGGAAATAGAGCTGCTGCACGGGAGCTTGGCCTTAATGAGTCGATGATAAGACGTTGGAAACAGCAGCGTGAGGAACTGACTCAGTGCAAAAAGACAACAAAAGCTTTCAGAGGGAAGAAAAGCAGATGGCCCAAAGTATTTGCAGCCACTCGACATCAGTGTAAATCGTGCATTTAAGGTGGCGCTCCTTGTTCAGTGGGAGGATTGGATGACAAGTGGGGAGAAATCCTTCACTAAAACGGGCCGCAGGCGAAGAGCATCTTATGGTCAAGTCTGCCAGTGGGTCCTGACAGCGTGGAGCATTGTCAAAAAATCCACTATCATCAACGGGTTTCGAAAGGCTGGACTGCAGCGTGTTGAAGGGGCAGCATGAGCTCAGCGGGGTATTTGCCTCCGGATGAAAGTGATGAGCGACAATGAAAACGATCCAACATCGGATGAAGCAATTCTGAGGCTATTCAACTCCGACACCGAAGGAGATGACTTCAGTGGTTTCAGTGCACAGGAGGAGGAAGATAGTGACCAATGACTTTCTTGGTAGGCTACTGTTTGAATTTTTGTTACAAGCCGTGTTTCATTAAAGCCTATTTATTTTTGTTACAAGCCGTGTTTCGTTAAAGCCTATTTATTTTTGTTACAAGACATGTTTCGTTTAAAGGCTGTGTAAAGTTAATTTGTTTCAATGTACCGGTAGGCACCTGCGGCTTATAGACATGTGCGGCTTATTTATGTACAAAATACATATTTTTTAATAATTCAGTGGGTGCGGTTTATATTCAGGTGCGCTTAATAGTCCAGCAATTACGGTAATCGTCATCCCCAGCCTACAATTGGCTTGTTCAACCTCTCCTCTCCCCTGTAACTCATCCCCAGGTTGTTGCTGTAAAAATTAGAATTTGTCATCAACCAACTTACCTTGTAAATAAGAAACATATTGTACATCTGTCAAACTGCCTTGATAACACTGGGAACAGAACTGGAGAGAGAGGACATGAGAACACTATTCATTTAGAGAAGTGATAACACTAGGAACAGAACTGGAGAGAGAGGACATGAGAACACTTCATTTAGAGAAGTGATAACACTAGGAACAGAACTGGAGAGAGAGGACATGAGAACACTATTCATTTAGAGAAGTGATAACACTAGGAACAGAACTGGAGAGAGAGGACATGAGAACACTTCATTTAGAGAAGTGATAACACTAGGAACAGAACTGGAGAGAGAGAGGACATGAGAACACTATTCATTTAGAGAAGTGATAATACTAGGAACAGAACTGGAGAGAGAGGACATGAGAACACTATTCATTTAGAGAAGTGATAACACTAGGAACAGAACTGGAGAGAGAGGACATGAGAACGCTATTCATTTAGAGAAGTGATAACACTAGGAACAGAACTGGAGAGAGAGGACATGAGAACACTATTCATTTAGAGAAGTGATAACACTAGGAACAGAACTGGAGAGAGAGGACATGAGAACACTTCATTTAGAGAAGTGATAACACTAGGAACAGAACTGGAGAGAGAGGACATGAGAACACTATTCATTTAGAGAAGTGATAACACTAGGAACAGAACTGGAGAGAGAGGACATGAGAACACTATTCATTTAGAGAAGTGATAACACTAGGAACAGAACTGGAGAGAGAGGACATGAGAACACTTCATTTAGAGAAGTGATAACACTAGGAACAGAACTGGAGAGAGAGAGGACATGAGAACACTATTCATTTAGAGAAGTGATAACACTAGGAACATAACTGGAGAGAGAGGACATGAGAACACTATTCATTTAGAGAAGTGATAACACTAGGAACAGAACTGGAGAGAGAGGACATGAGAACACTATTCATTTAGAGAAGTGATAACACTAGGAACAGAACTGGAGAGAGAGGACATGAGAACGCTATTCATTTAGAGAAGTGATAACACTAGGAACAGAACTGGAGAGAGAGGACATGAGAACACTATTCATTTAGAGAAGTGATAATACTAGGAACAGAACTGGAGAGAGAGGACATGAGAACACTATTCATTTAGAGAAGTGATAACACTAGGAACAGAACTGGAGAGAGAGGACATGAGAACACTATTCATTTAGAGAAGTGATAACACTAGGAACAGAACTGGAGAGAGAGGACATGAGAACACTATTCATTTAGAGAAGTGATAACACTAGGAACAGAACTGGAGAGAGAGGACATGAGAACACTATTCATTTAGAGAAGTGATAACACTAGGAACAGAACTGGAGAGAGAGGACATGAGAACACTATTCATTTAGAGAAGTGATAATACTAGGAACAGAACTGGAGAGAGAGGACATGAGAACACTTCATTTAGAGAAGTGATAACACTAGGAACAGAACTGGAGAGAGAGGACATGAGAACACTTCATTTAGAGAAGTGATAACACTAGGAACAGAACTGGAGAGACAGGACATGAGAACACTATTCATTTAGAGAAGTGATAACACTAGGAACAGAACTGGAGAGAGAGGACATGAGAACACTATTCATTTAGAGAAGTGATAATACTAGGAACAGAACTGGAGAGAGAGGACATGAGAACGCTATTCATTTAGAGAAGTGATAACACTAGGAACAGAACTGGAGAGAGAGGACATGAGAACACTATTCATTTAGAGAAGTGATAACACTAGGAACAGAACTGGAGAGAGAGGACATGAGAACACTATTCATTTAGAGAAGTGATAACACTAGGAACAGAACTGGAGAGAGAGGACATGAGAACGCTATTCATTTAGAGAAGTGATAACACTAGGAACAGAACTGGAGAGAGAGGACATGAGAACACTATTCATTTAGAGAAGTGATAATACTAGGAACAGAACTGGAGAGACAGGACATGAGAACACTATTCATTTAGAGAAGTGATAACACTAGGAACAGAACTGGAGAGAGAGGACATGAGAACACTATTCATTTAGAGAAGTGATAATACTAGGAACAGAACTGGAGAGACAGGACATGAGAACACTATTCATTTAGAGAAGTGATAACACTAGGAACAGAACTGGAGAGAGAGGACATGAGAACACTATTCATTTAGAGAAGTGATAACACTAGGAACAGAACTGGAGAGAGAGGACATGAGAACACTATTCATTTAGAGAAGTGATAACACTAGGAACAGAACTGGAGAGAGAGGACATGAGAACACTATTCATTTAGAGAAGTGATAATACTAGGAACAGAACTGGAGAGAGAGGACATGAGAACACTTCATTTAGAGAAGTGATAACACTAGGAACAGAACTGGAGAGAGAGGACATGAGAACACTTCATTTAGAGAAGTGATAACACTAGGAACAGAACTGGAGAGACAGGACATGAGAACACTATTCATTTAGAGAAGTGATAACACTAGGAACAGAACTGGAGAGAGAGGACATGAGAACACTATTCATTTAGAGAAGTGATAATACTAGGAACAGAACTGGAGAGAGAGGACATGAGAACGCTATTCATTTAGAGAAGTGATAACACTAGGAACAGAACTGGAGAGAGAGGACATGAGAACACTATTCATTTAGAGAAGTGATAACACTAGGAACAGAACTGGAGAGAGAGGACATGAGAACACTATTCATTTAGAGAAGTGATAACACTAGGAACAGAACTGGAGAGAGAGGACATGAGAACGCTATTCATTTAGAGAAGTGATAACACTAGGAACAGAACTGGAGAGAGAGGACATGAGAACACTATTCATTTAGAGAAGTGATAATACTAGGAACAGAACTGGAGAGACAGGACATGAGAACACTATTCATTTAGAGAAGTGATAACACTAGGAACAGAACTGGAGAGAGAGGACATGAGAACACTATTCATTTAGAGAAGTGATAATACTAGGAACAGAACTGGAGAGACAGGACATGAGAACACTATTCATTTAGAGAAGTGATAACACTAGGAACAGAACTGGAGAGAGAGGACATGAGAACACTATTCATTTAGAGAAGTGATAACACTAGGAACAGAACTGGAGAGAGAGGACATGAGAACACTATTCATTTAGAGAAGTGATAACACTAGGAACAGAACTGGAGAGAGAGGACATGAGAACGCTATTCATTTAGAGAAGTGTCAAGATCCTATTGATGAGATGGTTTTAATCAGTCTCGAAATGTGTTATTATTAGGATTGCCGGCATCAAAGCACCCCTAATAAAATGGTCGGAATAGCTCAATGCCCGGTTGGTAACAAGATGTATAGTTTGGCAACATCAAAGTATATCAACATCACTACTCGAACACCAACAACTGCACCAATTGGCCTATAGGTGGTGCTGTATTACGTTTTTAAGTCTCCGCCCCACTGCCCCGTTTGACGTACAACCACAAAATCTGTGTTTCTCGTCACAAGGAACACATTTTCCTCAAGGACCCATGAGGTCCGCCATATTGAAATGTTTGCCATATTGGATTTTTTAAATTAAATCTTAAAATCTTCACATGAACCAGTATACTTGTCTCAACTCAGAATGTATGCTCATCATATCAGTCTCTAAGTTTGAGAAAAGTGGTACGTGAAGATGGAAGAGAAAATTGACTACTTTGTAAAGAATCTTATCTTCGCTCTATCACCTTATAACTGATTAAGGGTCTTGACCGACACTAGTCGGAAGGTGTATTTAAAAACAGGTGTTGATATATATTTAAAAAATGGAAGCAGCATGCAATTCAGTTGTGAACCTCAAACGGCTAGCATTTATGCTAATGCTAAAACAATTTTACAAATCTTCACACTAAGTCTAGAGATTTGGCGACTACAGTGTTTGTTCGTCCCTACAAATCTGCAAGGGAATAATTGCTACGTCAAACAGCCACTGCATGGCGCTATAAATAATGTACTGTTATATTTTGTGAACACTTGCATATAGCACATGTATAATGCTTCAATGCGTTCATCTCTTTCAGCCTGCTCATAAGCCAGCAACAGCCCCCCGTTTCATTGCTGCTTGTAGCTACAGTTGTATCTCTTACTCACTTTTTCTCTTTCTCTCTCAGCCCCAACTTCTATATCCTTGACGAGCCAACCAATCACCTGGACATGGAAACGATCGAGGCTCTAGCGAAGGCGCTCAACAAATTCAAAGTAAGCTTGTTAATCTGGAAGAGAAAATGTCCTTTATCAGTAGAGTAAATCATGGATGGCTTTTCTTTATAAGCTCACTTTGGCCTCTAGCTAACAATCATTGGAAATTATAGCTCTTGAACACAGTTTTAATGTGCGTTCATACCCTTAACATCTCTATCCTCTCCTCAGGGTGGAGTGGTCCTTGTCTCTCACGACGAGCGTCTGATCCGGCTCGTGTGCAGAGAGCTGTGGGTCTGTGAGCACGGGAACGTGCGGCGAGTGGAGGGGGGCTTCGACGAGTACCGGGATATCTTGCAAGAACAGTTCCGCAAGGAGGGCTACCTGTGAGTGGTAACTCACCCATTACGCCAACTATGACAGTCATGCCAAGTTGCCAATTGACTTCAATAACCTAAAGCCCCCCCCCCCCCCCCACTCTTCACTCTCTGACTGCCAATCATCATCCCCGGGGGGAGAACTGAGTTTAACTGTCCCGGCATCCTCTCTGCTCCCCCACACTACCGTTTTTGTTTTGTTTGTGATTTAGTTCGGCCCGGCAGTTCAAAGTGGCATACTCTTGTCCATTGTCCTGAAGCAGACACGTTTTAGGGTACATGGAGGGTACAACATCTGTCCACGTGGAATGTCGATTGTGTGCGTACTCCGAAACTGCTCCGGCCTCGCCACTCCCAACCTTTCTGATCATAATAGTTGGAGCTGGTTTGGTTCACTTCAATATCAAGGAGGATTTTCCATCCTGTGAAGGTGGGGGGGCTGTACCCTCTAACTGTTAACCCCATGTGGGCAGCCATCTTGGAATAACGCTACATCCTTTTAGCTCTCATTAATATCAGTGAAGGGATGAATGTCTCCATTTCTTCATCCATGTTGAATATGTGTGCGATTGAGTGCGAGAGAGGATACATTTCAAGTGATATGGGATGATGTTTCTCCTGAACATGTGTGCTCGTGATGGAGAGGGATCATCTCTTAATCAGTGGAACCTGGGGCTGAGCTGAAATGGCACCCTGTTCCCTACATAGTACAGTATTTTGGGAACAAGCCAAAAGTGCACCATAGCGTCATTTCAGACACCCCTGGTCGTGTTCATTGGGCACCAAACAGAAGAAAACAGTCTGAAACGGAGGGACTAAGTGGACTTGTTCAATAAGAAACGCTCCTTTTCTGTTCCAAATGTTTTCTGTTGCGTACCCTAATGAACACGATCCTGGAAACATCCATATGTGTTAGCATGGGAACCCACCAGCACAACAACAACTTGTACAACAGCAGCAGCTGGCTCCAGGTCTCTTGGGAAGAAGCAGCAGTATCTCCAAGTAAAGAGGGGTATTATATTTTATATATATATATATATATATATATATATATATATATATATATATATACACACATACATACACACACATACATACACACACATACATACACACACACACACACATCTTAAAGACAATTATCAGAATAAAAAACGAAATTCCTTCTGCTTCAACGTTATATCACTAACTTATAAATAGCTGTTGAAAGAACTATTCAATCATAACGCCATGCTAAATAAAAAGCTTTAATCATCCATTCGCCAGGTCTGATGTTCGTGACTTTATTATTTTGACAAAGTGGACCGCGTTTCATAACAATCTAGAGAAGATCTATGGATAGAGTCCATATACAAGCGACAGAAAACACTCAAATTATATAAATGTTTTGTGAAAATTGTAAATGGATGCTTAATCATTCACAGGTTGAGTTCATAAAGGAGTGCACTGTGAGTGTGTATATGGGCCATACAGACTTGTCAATTACTTCAGAGCTCTCTACAGATTGGCGTACCTATAGAAAGTAGAGCTAGTCGGCTCTCTACAGATTGGCGTACCTATAGAAAGTAGAGCTAGTCGGCTCTCTACAGATTGGCGTACCTATAGAAAGTAGAGCTAGTCAGCTCTCTACAGATTGGCGTACCTATAGAAAGTAGAGCTAGTCAGCTCTCTACAGATTGGCGTACCTATAGAAAGTAGAGCTAGTCAGCTCTCTACAGATTGGCGTACCTATAGAAAATAGAGCTAGTCAGCGCTCTACAGATTGGCGTACCTATAGAAAGTAGAGCTAGTCAGCTCTCTACAGATTGGCGTACCTATA
Source organism: Oncorhynchus mykiss (assembly GCF_057628025.1). Taxonomy (NCBI): domain Eukaryota; kingdom Metazoa; phylum Chordata; class Actinopteri; order Salmoniformes; family Salmonidae; genus Oncorhynchus; species Oncorhynchus mykiss. The sequence continues at coordinate 45,106,409 of NC_143036.1, forward strand.
GAAAGTAGAGCTAGTCAGCTCTACAGATTGGCGTACCTATAGAAAGTAGAGCTAGTCAGCTCTCTACAGATTGGCGTACCTATAGAAAGTGGAGCTAGTCATTTGACACTGGGGGGGTTGTTTATCTGGCCCGGGTTACCCCGGTGGGAGGAGTTTGAATTGGGTGAAAAGTGACTTCCCCCCGGGCTTGAGCCAGGTACCCCGCTATGGCTAATGGCAAAGTCAGCTCAAAACAAAAGTGACGTAATTAAGCACATGGAGTGATGCGATTGTTTTCTTAATGCTTTATCAGAATTGAAACTAGTTCATTTTCTGGCAAAGAGATGTATGTTTCTGGACGATGCACCATGCTGCCTTGTTGACAACATGACCGAGCTACGCAGATTACTGTTAGATCTGAGAAGGGTGCTCCTCCCTCCCAGCTTTTGCCCGGTTCAACCCGGGCCAGCGTAATAAAACTCCCTCAATGTAAAGAACAGTAGCCCTGGTGCTGAACTGTTTCTGCGTTCAACTGCACTGTTGCCTATTAAAGTGAGACAAAAGTGATCTAAATCCAAAACACTAACTAACCAAATGGAAGGTAAACAACACAATGATGCACAGCTTTGAGTGACATGAGAAAAACATGAGACTATTTCAATGCAACAGTCAGTGAAAATAAATGGGTGGGATAGGATGTTTGAGAGCATTGCATTACAATATAAATATAGTCATTCTGCATACAGTACATTCTGCTGTCCGCAATACTGTCAACACACATTGCCAGGGATGTACTTTACCCTCAATTACGATGCAAACACCTGCATGAATAAAAGCAAACCCATTCCCTGGCACAGCTCTTACAATGAAACAATCTTTACCATAGTTCTTGTACATTTTCAAATCAATTTTCTTTTCATGACCTGTCATATGATCTCCTCCAGATCGCTTTGCCTGTCCCAGTCAGGTGGTTGTTCCATTGGCAGCCCTGCTATGTCCTCAAACACTGGGGCGTAGGTGTGGAAACACACACACATGTTCAGGAGCTGCTCCCAGTGTTGAAGGGAATCTCCAGAGTCGGCCGTCCTAGTCCTGTACTGGGCCTGAGAGGGGGGCACAGGCAGGCTCTCCACTGGTTCTCTGGGGGTGGTGATCAGTGTCCGCTCCTGTAACAAGCCCTGGGCGCTTAGTAGAGCGAAGTCCCTGTCAAAGTCGACCTCTGAGCAGGTAAAGGAGCTGTGGGTGTTGCTGTCCATCCCTCTGTTTATCCCTCTGGTAGGTCTGCCAGGCCTGGGCCATTGAGCCAGCTGATGTAACTGAACACCCACAGGGCTGTTCAGCTTCCTCACCTCCTCCACAGAGAGACAGTGAGGAGGACCCCTCAGCCCTGGCACTACCAACCTCCCGGGGAAGCGCTGCTCTTCATCAGCTACCTGGCTCAGCGACCCACTGGCCATACCACATCCTCCGTCTCTGGAGACTCTTTGGTCAGGGCTCTGCCACAGCTCCACTGGCCTCTCTCGGTCATCTGGATTTGGGGAATCTGGCGTTTTCTTCTGACATCCCCTCAATCCTCCCCTCACTCCAGTCTCTGTCCTCTCCCAATCTGTGTTGTGGAGAGACCCAGTGAGCCTTAGAGAGCCAGTGTCAGATTGGAACACACTGTAGACACTGTCTATCTCGTAGTATTCCAGCTCCTCACTGTGTCCACCAGCCTCCACACCTGGCCTGGCTGTACTGTAGCCGTCCTGGACAGCCTCCCTCGGTTTGTCCGCCCGGATCCCGTCAGGTGGCTTCCCTCTCACCGCAGGTACAGAACTAGTGGTCCTCGGGCCTTCAAAACAAAACGCTCCGTTGTCTGTCCCTTCCTCTCCACATTGCGGTGAGCCACTTTCAGCCTGACGCTTCTGTGGCCGGTGGCAGCAGGCGTTAGCATTGCGTCTCCCCAGGCAGAGGAACACACCCAGGCCCAGGCAGAGGAGGAAGGAGGTGATGGGGAGAACCACGCCGATGACCCACAGAGGAGCGGAGGGGCCCCTGAGGGCCTCCTTATCAGAACACACTCCTGCTCCTCCCCGGAAGTCCTCTGGTGGAGGGGAGGAGCAGAGCTCACAGGAGCCAGCCGTGAGGCAGATACAGGAGCTGTTCCTAGTGCCAGCCGAGCCACCGCAGGCTGGAGCAGTGGGACAGGGCAGAGAGAGGCAAGGTAGTATGGCGTTGGTGGGGACATCCTCAGGGCAAGTGGTGGAAACACAGGAGCCTGGATGTACCAGAGGAAATGTGTGTTACAGTATGGATAGGTAAGAGGAGGAGCCTATCTGTTAGATTTAATGTGTGTGTGTCAGTGACTCACATGAGGGAACACAGGAGCCTGGGGACTCACAGCTGGACTGAAGCAGGGTAGAACTGGGCCAAACCTCCACTATCAGACTGTAGCCGCTGACTGGCAGGAAATGGCCATTGTATCGGACATACTCCACACAACCAGAGAACCCTACTGAGGGGAGACAGAGGAAACATACTTGCCTGATCCCAAAACATGCCCCTAACTGCTAACCCCCTAGGTAGCTGTGTAATGTTTTTTTTTAAACTGGACATAAATCATTATGGTATGATTGCTCCACTTTGCCTTCAAAGAGGTCAAGTGTATTTCTGAGATGGGAGTTAATCACTTTATTTATTTTTGACAAGACAGATATAAGTAAAGATTGAGTGAAGCGCAGACAGTTAGCGACGGGGGCTTAAACCCCCGTCGCTAAGGGGGAAACGAGTTCAGAGTCGGGAGCTTAGACTGCTACACCAGACACTCCAGCACAATAATGTGCATTTTTGACCATATTGCAACACCTGTCCAATCCACTCGGATCTATGAAACTACATAGGAGGTAGGATTTGGGATTGGCTGTACATCTTCACACTGCAGGTCAAGACACATGAACACTTAATATCCTGAGAACACGATTACAGTAATACACTGTTAATGAATACACAGCTCAGCATTATGTAATTGACTGACAAACTGAAAGGTATTCCAATTCTAACCTTAACCATTAGTTGTGAAAATGCTAAACTGACCGAAGATCAGCATCTAAGGGCAACTTCATCCTACACCATTTCTTCCAACCTGGGCGCTTGATTCTCGTGTCTCGGGGTGGTGGTGGAGTCGCTCCAAGGACGATCTTCTCCACATTGACAGCACTTAGGTCCAGAGCTCCGTCATTGCTGGTGTTCGTGACTGTCTGTCCGTCCATCAGAAGGACAGTGGTCTGTCCAACTGTGGAAAGATGGAGGACATGCCAGTCCCCGTCCGCCATGCTGGTCTCTGAGGCTACCTAGCATGATAAATAATGATATTTAGGTTAAAGCACCGACAGCTAACACATATTGAGAAAGAGGCCCATGCAGGAATTGAACCCCAACTCTGGTGTTGTCAGCAGCACCATGCTCCAACGCTGGTGGTTACCTCTGAGAGGACGTCTGACCTTCTGTCTCTGGAGACGTACAGAAGGTTTCCATCCATCACCTGAACGTGTCAACGGAAACTTGGTTTAGAATACGGACAGCTAAGAGTTAACACTTTACTCCGGAAATGCAGACTCCAACAGAACTATGAATGTACAGTACATTTGGAAAGTATTCAGACCCCTTGACTTTTTACACATTTGGTTATGTTACAGCCTTATTCTAAAATGGATTTATGCAAACTGAGCATTCGGGGGAGCAGAGCCTTTGTCAGGGAGGTGACCAAGAAGGTGACCGATGGTAACTCTGACACAGCTCCAGAGTTCCTATGTGGATATGGTTGTCCTTCTGGAAGGTTCTCCCATCTCTGCAGCACTCCACCAATTAGGCCTTTATGGCAGAGTAGCCAGACGGAAGCCACTCCTCAATAAAAGGCACGTGACAGCCCGCTTGGAGTTTGCCAAAAGGCACCTAAAGGACTCTGACCATGAGAAACAAGATTCTCTGCTCTGATGAAGCATTTTGGTGGCAGCATCATGCTGTGGGTGTGTATTTCAGCGGCAGGGACTGGGAGACTAGTCAGGATCGAGGGAAAGATAAATGTAGCAAAGTACAGAAAGATCCTTGATGAAAACCTGCTCCAGAGCACTCAGGCACTCAAAATAAAGTTACTATTAAGATTATCCTACCAACGGGACATTAAAAACTGTAACAGAGACTTGGCTGAACGAAGAAACAGACAATATAGAGCTGGCGGGATTTTCTATGCACCGGCAGAACCGAGATGCTACCTCTGGTAAGATGAGGGGTGGGGGTGTGTGTCTTTTTGTCAATAACAGCTGGTGCCCGATGTCTAATATTAAAGAAGGCTCAAGGTATTGCTCGTCTGAGGTAAAGTACCTTATGATAAGCTGTAGACGACACTATCTACCAAGAGAGTTCTCATCTGTATTATTCGTAGCCGTCTTTTTACCACCACAAAGCGAAGCTGGCACTAAGACCGCTCTCTCCCTCAATGTGAGCAAGACAAAGCTGATCGTGGACTACAGGAAAAGGTGGGTGTAACAGGCCCTCATTAATATCGACCAGGCTGTCGTGGAACGGGTCGAGAGTGTCAAGTTCCTTGGTGTCTACATCACCAACGAACTATCATGGTCCAAACACACCAAGACAGTCATGAAGAGGGCACTACAAAATATCCCGTAGGGATATCCTTGTCTCATCGCGCACTAGCGACCCCTGTGGCGGGCCGGGTGCAGTGCGCGCTAACCAGGTTGCCAGGTGCACTGTGTTTCCTCCGACACATTGGGGCGGCTGGCTTCTGGGTTGGATGCGCGCTTTGTTAAGAAGCAGTGCGGCTTGGTTGGGTTGTGTTTCGGAGGACGCATGGCTGTTTTCTCTGCTACCGCACGGCAAGCGGTACTGGAGCGCCAAGTCTAGGACCAAAAGGCTTCTCAACAGCTTCTACCCCCAAGCCATTAGACTGCCGAACAATTCATAAAAATTGCCACCGGACAATTTACATTGACACCCCCCCTCTTGTACACCGTTGCTACTCGCTGTTTGTTTGTTACCTATGCATACTCACTTCACCCCCACCTACATGTACAGATTACCTCAACTAGCCTGTATCCCTGCAATTTGACTCAGTACCGGTGCCCCCTGTATATAGCCTCGTTATTGTGTTACTTTTTATTATTACTTTTTATTTTAGTCTACTTGGTAAATATTTTCTTCTTCTTGAACTGCACTGTTGGTTAAGGGCTTGTAAGTAAGCATTTCACGGTAAAGTCTACACTTGTTGTATTCGGCGCATGTGGCAAATAAAGTTTGATTTGATTCGGGGTGAAGGTTAAGCTTCCAACAGGACAACGACCGTAAGCACACAGTCAAGACAACGCAGGAAAGGCTTCAGGACAAGTCTCTGAATGTCCTTGAGTGGCCCGGCCAGAGCCCGTACTTGAACCAGATCTAACATCTCTGGAGAGACCTGAAAATAGCTGTGCAGCGACCGCTCCCCATCCAACCTGACAGAGCTTGAGAGGATCTGTAGAGTAGAATGGGAGACACTCCCCAAATACAGGTGTGCCAAGCTTCTAGCGTTATACCCAAGAAGACTCGAGGTTGTAATCACTGCCAAAGGTGTTTCAACATGATACTGAGTAAAGGATATGAATGCTTATGTAAATGTGATCTGTTTTTGTTTTTTTTTACAAATTTGCAGAAGTTTCTAAACAACAGTTTTTGCTTTGTCATTATGGGTATTGTGTGTAGATTGATGAGGGAAAAAACGATTTAATCAATTTTAGAATAAGGCTGTAACATAAAGTGTGGAAAAAGTGAAGGGGTCTGAATACTTTCCGAATACAGTGTATACGATTCACCCCAAATGGCACCCTATTGACTTTATAGTGCACTACTTTTGACCATGGCTCATAGTGCTCTGTCAAAAGTAGTGCACTACAGAATAGGGTGCCATTTGGAACCACAGATCACCCAAAGAATGCAATTTAAGAAGCTCCTCCCCTCCATTGCAAACTCAATTTTCCATGTCCTATAACTAAACTGCCTACAGTAGCAAGAAAAAGTATGTGAACCCTTTGGATTTACCTGGATTTCTGCATGAATTGGTCATCAAATTTGATCTGATCTTCATATAAGTCACAACAATAGACAAACGGTGTGCTTAAACTAACAACACAGATATTGTATTTTTCTTGTCTATTTTGAATACATCATATAAACATTCACAGTGTAGGTTGTAAAAAGTATGTGAACCCCTAGGCTAATGACCTCCAAAAGCTTATTGGAGTCAGGAGTCAGCTAACCTGGAGCCCAACCAATGAGACCAGATTGGAGATGTTGGATAGCGCTGCCTTGCCCTATAAAAAAACTCACAAAATTTGAGTTTGCTATTCACAAGAAGCATTGCCTGATGTGAACCATGCCTCGAACAAAAGAGATCTCAGAAGACTTAAGATTAAGACTTTTTGAGTTGCATAAAGCTGGAAAGGGTTACAAAAGTATCTCTAATAGCCTTGATATTCATCAGTTCACGGTAAGACAAATTGCCTATAAATTGAAAAAGTTCAGCACTGTTGCTACTTTCCCTAGGAGTGGCCATCCTGCTAAGATGACTGCAAGAGCACAGCACAGAATGCTCAATGAACTTAAGAATCCTAGAGTGTCAGCTAAAGACTTACAGAAATCTCTGGAACATGCTAACATCTCTGTTGACGTGTCTACGATACGTAAAACACTAAACAAGAATGGTGTTCATGGGAGGACACCGCGGAAGAAGCCACTGCTGTCCAAAAAAACATTGCTGCAAGTCTGAAGTTTGCAAAAGAGCACCTGGATGTTCCACAGGGCTACTGGCAAAATATTCTGTAGACAGATGAAACTACAGTTTAGTTGTTTGGAAGGAACATGCAACACTATGTGTGGAGAAAAAAAGGCACAGCACACCAACATCAAAACCTCATCCCAACTGGAAAGTATGGTGGAGGGAGCATCGTGGTTTGGGGCTGTTTTGCTGCTTCAGGGCCTGGACAGCTTGCTATCATCGAGGGAAAAATAAATTCCCAAGTTTATCAAGACATTTTGCAGGAGATGGTTAGGCTATCTGTCCGCCAATTGAAGCTCAACAGAAGTTGGGTGACGCAACAGGACAACAATCCAAAACACAGAAGTAAATCAACAACAGAATGGCTTCAACAGAAGAAAATACGCCTTCTGGAGTGGCCCAGTCAGAGTCCTGACCTCAACCCGATTGAGATGCTGTGGCATGATCTCAAGAGAGCAGTTCTGAACTGAAACAGTTTTGTAAAGAGGAATGGTCCAAAATTCCTCCTGACCGTTGTGCAGTTCTGATCCGCAACTACAGAAAACGTTTGGATCAGGTTATTACTGCCAAAGGAGGGTCAACCAGTTATTGAATCCAAGGGTTCACATACTTTTTCCACCCTGCACTGTGAATGTTTACACAGTGTGTTCAATAAAGACATGAAAACATATAATTGTGTGTGTTATTTATTTAAGCAGACTGTGTTTATCTATTGTTGTGACCTAGATGAAGATCGGATCAAATTTGATGAAATCCAGGTATTTCCAAAGGGTTCACATACTTTTTCTTGCCCCTGCACATTCAAATTCTCTGAACACATACCGGTGTTAACATTATCGGTATTTCACTGAGAAATATCTCTAATCTCACATGAAAGTCTCATGTGCGGCAGGTAGCCTAGTGGTTAGACCGTTGGACTAGTAACCGAACGGTTGCAAAATCGAATCCCCCAGCTGACAAGGTAAAAAAATCTGTCGTTCTGCCGCTGAAGAAGGCAGTTAATCCACTAGGCCATCATTGAAAATAAGAATTTGTTCTTAACTGACTTGCCGTGTTAAATAAAGGTAAAAAAAATATATAATAAATGTGCAGCTCACCCTGAGCTCAAAGTGTCCTTTCCTTCCCAAAACGAACAGCAACACTGCGTCTCTCTCCACAGTCTTCACCTTGACTTCTATCTCAGAGAGATCTCTGCTGGTCTCTGCCTGTCCTCTGTCTTCGTCCAGCAGGTCTCTCAGCTGCTGCTCTCTCCTGTAGCTCTCTCTGACTACATATTCTATGTAGCCGCTACTGCCCAGCCGTAACACATGCTCCTCTGAAATCTCTGTCCGAAATAAAATACTGAACAGGTTGGTCACACCATGAACAGAAGCACAGTCAGGTTTAGTGGTACTGTCGTACCAGGAAGGCTGGGGTTAATTTGTTTTTTAATTCAGTCAATTCAGGGAGTAAATTGTGTAAATTGCCCATTGTTTTTGATAAATGTTTTCTTGAATTGAAAGCGGAATTGTCCCCATGTGTGTAGGCCAGTACCTGTGTTACAGGTGGTTCCAGTGTAGTGGTGTGTACACTGACAGATGTAGTGAGACCAGAGGTCCTGGCACACTCCTCCGTTCAGACACGGACCACTGAAACACGGAGACACTGCTGCTCGAGGACACCTAGTGACCATACCATCCATTGGTTATACTGTATGTTAACTGTCAATAGGACTATACCATCTATCTGTTGTACTGTATGGATTCCCTCATCTGACTTAAGATTTTGACAACAACCGGTGGCTTCTCTACAGCTACGACAACTGTTACATCCCACCATTTTAGGCTAAATCCTGAATGGCACCCTTTTACCTATATAGTACACTTATTTTGGTCTCACAGAGGATATAAATCTGAGCTCATACCTCTCCAAGAAGTTGTAGGCCGCCAGAGCTTTGGTAAGCCCTAAAGGTATACCATTTACTTTCATGTTTCTCACACAGCCAACAAAGTCATGAGTCTGGACTTGACCAGGACGCAGCAGAACAGACTCAATAGACCTGACTCCCCCAAACGTCATGTTACTGCCGCCAACGTCCAGGGTCCTGGGAGGGACAGCAGGGACCAAGAACACAATGTTGTAAGTGAGAATGAATAAAACACATTGATATGACATTAAATTAAACACAACCCACAAACTCGGCAAAAATAGAAATGTCCCTTTTTCAGGACCCTGTCTTTCAAAGATAATTCTTAAACATCAAAATAACTTCACAGATCTTCATTGTAAAGGGTTTAAACTCTGTTTCCCATGCTTGTTCAATGAAAATGCACCTGTGGAACGGTCGTTAAGACACTAACAGCTTACAGACAGTAGGCAATTAAGCACAGTTATGAAAACTTAGGACACTAAAGAGGCCTTTCTACTGACTCTGAAAAACACCAAAAGAAAGATGCCCAGGGGTCCCTGCTCATCTGTGTGAATGTGCCTTAGGCATGCTGCAAGGAGGCATGAGGACTGCAGATGTGGCTAGGGCAATAAATTGCAATGTCCGTACTGTGAGACGCCTAAGACAGCTCTACAGGGAGATAGGACGGACAGCTGATCGTCCTCGCAGTGGCAGACCACGTGTAACAACACCTGCACAGGATAGGTACATCCGAACATCACACCTGCGGGACAGGTACAGGATGGCAACAACAACTGCCCGAGTTACACCAAGAACGCACAATCCCTCCATCAGTGCTCAGACTGTCCGCAATAGGCCGAGAGAGGCTGGACTGAGGGACCTGTTATAAAGGCAGGTCCTCACCAGACATCACCGGCAACAACGTCGCCTATGGGCACAAACCCACCGTTGCTGGACCAGACAGGACTGGAAAAAAGTGCTCTTCTTTTTTTTATTATTATTATAATTTATTTTATTTTATTTTACCCCTTTTTTCTCCCCAATTTCGTGGTATCCAATTGTTGTAGTAGCTACTATCTTGTCTCATTGCTACAACTTCCGTACGGGCTCGGGAGAGACGAAGGCTGAATGTCATGCGTCCTCCGATACACAACCCAACCAGCCGTACTGCTTCTTAACACAGCGCGCATCCAACCCGGAAGCCAGCCGCACCAATGTGTCGGAGGCTACACCGTGCACCTGGCAACCTTGGCTAGCGGCACTGCGCCCGGCCCACCACAGGAGTCGCTGGTGCGCGATGAGACAAGGAGATCCCTACCGACCAATCCCTCCCTAACCCGGACGACGCTAGGCCAATTGTGCGTCGCCCCACGGACCTCCCGGTCGCGGCCGGTTACGACAGAGCCTGGGCGCGAACCCAGGGACTCTGATGGCACAGCTGGCGCTGCAGTACTTAACCACTGTGCCACCCGGGAGGCCCAAAAAAATTGTGCTCTTTACTGACGAGTTGTGGTTTTGTCTAACCAGGGGTGATGATCAGATTTGCGTTTATCGTCGAAGGAATGAGCGTTACACCGAGGCCTGTACTCTGGAGCGGGATCGATTTGGAGGTGGAGGGTCCGTCATGGTCTGGGGCGGTATGTTCACAGCATCATCGGACTGAGCTTGTTGTCATTGCAGGCAATCTCAACGCTGTGCGTTACAGGGAAGACATCCTCCTCCCTCATGTGGTACCCTTCCTACAGGCTCATCCTGACATGACCCTCCAGCATGACAATACCACCAGCCATACTGCTTGTTCTGTGTGTGATTTCCTGCAAGACAGGAGTATCAGTGTTCTGCCATGGTCAGCGAAGAGCCCGGATCTGAATCCCATTGAGCATGTCTGGGACCTGTTGGATCAGAGGGTGAGGGCTAGGGAGGTGGGTTTAATATCTCACAGCAAGAACTGGCAAATCTGGTGCAGTCCATGAGGTGGAGATGCACTGCAGTACTTAATGCAGCTGGTGCCCACACCAGATACTGACTTTTTTTTTAATTTTGACCCCCTCTTTGTTCAGGGACACATTATTCAATTCCTGTTAGTCACATGTCTGTGGAACTTGTTCAGTGTATGTCTCAGTTGTTGAATCTTGTTATGTTCATACAAATATTTACACAATGTTAAGTTTGCTGAAAATAAACGCAGTTGACAGTGAGAGGAAGGTTCTTTTTTTTTCCTGAGTTTATAATTTAATAATGAGTAGACGAGTACCTTTTGGAGCCAATGCCATTACTTTGAGAGAGACAAAATCCAGTAGCCTTCACATCAGGACAGTGGTCCACTTGTAGAGAGCCTATCTGTAAGATGAAAACAAAAATAAGTGTGTGCGTGCATATATGTCTGCATGTACCATATGTGTTTATGTCTGCATGTACCATATGTGTTTATGTCTGCATGTACCATATGTGTTTATGTCTGCATGTACTGTTAACGTGTTTGTGTGTGGGCCGCGCACAAGCATGCCCTTGGGACTCACATTTCCTATCCTCCTGACGGTGATGCTGTGAAAGCGTCCATCAGCCACCTGCCTTTCCGTCTGCAGACGGACAGCTCCAGAGCCCAGGTCATATGAGAGACGGACCCTCCCCTTCACAACCTCCAGTGCCAGGTACTCTACACTGCCCGAGCCTGATACCATGGTCAAGGACCATAAAGGAACATTTATTTTTGTTGGTGTTATCCTCAAGAATTTTACAACAATACAACGTTATTGTCCATTAATTACACCAAACAACAAAAATGTGTTTTCTGCTCCATTCTCAATCCCCCCCAGACAGCACACATCAAACACAGAGTTTTTAAATGCAGTGTTTCACTGTGTAGTTTTTACACTTAGTTTTTTATTCATAGAAAATAAGTCAAACCAATCCAGCTACCTGCAGGGTTATACAGCAGCAGGCTGTTCTGCTGCAACGTGGCCAGCTCCAGGGAGATGAAGTTACTCCTGGGATCTAGAGGAGGAAACTCCATATAGGACAACTCCTCAAAGCCATAGCTGTCCTCTTCGCAGTGGATGCCACTCACACCTGAGGGAGAAGACAAAGGCAAATCTAGAACTAACAAGAATCCTGAAAATCATTGTGAGAGGAGGATCAGGACTGAAATTTTGTAGGGATTCAAAGAAATCCTTTCAGCATTCTGATGACACATTTTAAGGACTGAGCACCCATTCAGTAGCCTCGCAAGCCGCCTGATCTCACGAGTTTACATTAATGGTTCGCTACACAGTGTAGCACAACAATTAAGTCAAGTGTATGTATGTTGGTGTGACAAGCGTTTACAGCTAGTTTAATGCCAGGTCGACATAATAACCACAAATACAATCATATGAGTGACTTAACCAATGTGCTGCCCAGCCTGGACAAGAAGTGTGTACGTTAACAGCTTGTATCATTTCTCACCAAAAGGGCAATGACATGTGTATCCTGTCAGACCATTGGTGCAGTTGCCTTGGAAACAAGGTGCTGATGCGCAGTGGTTAACGGAATGCTCACAAAAGTCTCCTGAAAAGAACAACGGGTCAAAGAGTTCACACTCCAAATCCTCTCTCTATCTCTGTTTTCAGACAAATGTCAAAAATAATTCCGTACAGTATTTGGAATTGCTACAGTACCGTTTGTGTGTAAAGCCATTGTAGAATGCCGGTGTTCATCTGACATCTTAGTGTTGTGGTAACAATTAGTCTATTAGTAAGTTGATCTGAGAATTGGAACCTCCAATTCCCAAACCCTCAGTTTTAACATGAATTTGTCATGACTGGATTACATGCATTATAGAGTCAATGTTGAGATTCAGGTTCAATATGACTTACCCTCATATCCAGGACTACAGTCACAGTGAACCCCATCCTCCGTGTTCAGGCACGTCCCTCCGTGTTGACAGTGGACCCCCAGGCAAACATCCAGGGCAGCTGAGCAGTACAGGCCAGAGAAGCCCCTCCTACAGTGGCAACGGAACCCCCCTGGGTTATTAACACACACGCTTTGTTTCTCGCAGGGTCTCTCGTCACACTCATCCACGTCTAGTTCACACAGGGTGCCAGCGAAGCCCGCTGAACACAAACAATTAAAGATCTCATTCTGCGGCGACACAAAGATGACCGACGGGCTCTCCAGGACGAAAACCTCTGGGCCGATGTGGACATTTTTGTTGCAGGTGGCGCCGTTCAGACAGGGGTTGACGAGGCAGGGGTCGCTGGTGATGTAGGACAGAGTGATGTTGCTCTGAGCTTCCAGGAGTTTCTGGTGGGCAGCAGAGATACTGCTGGCGACCTCTCCATTCAGGTACTGACCGTTGTAACTCTTCACCGCAGCCAGGAGCAGGACTTTATCACCTGTAGGCTTAATCCCAAACATGTGAGTCTTGGAGGCCTGCAGGTTGAACAGGCTGTCCAGGGCTTTGACAAACTTCAAATAATTGAGAGACAAGAAGTCTTCGACCGAGGTGGACGCCACATAGAACAGTATACAGCTGTCCATGGAAGCGTTGGTGAAGCCTTTGTAGTTCACGTAGATACTGTTGTTAACGGGAGGGTGGAGGTGGTCGGTGGCCTCAATTGTGATGTTGTACGTAGCTTCTCCCTGGTATGGAGAAGACCAGATATCGCAGGTGCCGTCAGGGATCGTGAACATGTTAAGAGGTCCGTTTCTGATGCTGCAGTTAAACGTGTCCACCACATCCTGGTCCTCGGGTCTGACGTCGCCGATGAAGCCGCCGGGGAAGGCACTGCCATAGTACTTCACCTCGATGTAGACGTTCCTTGGGACCGATGGGTTATCGTTCTCATCCTCGACTCTGACGTTAAACATCGTGGTGGAGGACAGCGGAGGAGTCCCTGCGTCACTGATTACCACCGACAGATGAAACACAGAGTTGACCTCCCGGTCCAGAGGTCTGGAGGTGGAAAGGACTCCATCAGAAGTTAGGGTGAAGCTCCTCCCTGAGGCAGGCTGGACGATCCAGTAGGAGAATGGCCCCTGGTTGGGAGGTAGATCAGCATCAGAGGTGTTGAGCCTGGCCACTATGGTACCAGCAGGCTGGTTCTCCTTCACCTGTCCATGTATGTTGACTAATGTGGGAGCGTTGTCATTAACGTCAGTAATGGTCACCACAATTTGAGCAGTCCCAGTGGCTGGCGGAGAACCCTGGTCTGTGGCTGTCACAGTCAGGTTGTATAGGGGCCACAGTTCCCTGTCCAGGGGGGCACTGACAGACACAAGTCCACTGACAGGGTCTACAAAGAAGGATGAGTTGACATTTCCATCCGGGATGCTGTAGGAGAAGCGGCTCCACTCTGGGACAGAGTCCTGGTCCAGGGCAACCACTCTGATAACAGAATTCCCCACAAGGCTGTCCTCCCTGATCTCCGCACTGTAGAGCCACGAGGAGAACTCTGGTGGGTCGTTAGTGTCCACTATATTGATGTGGACCAAGGCTTCGTCCACGTCTAGCCCTGTGATGACGCCTCGGTTCTTAGCTAGGATTCTCAGGGTGACATGGCTGTAGCCCTGCTTCCTCAGATCAGTGGTGATGTAGATCTCTCCGCTCTGTTCATCTACGTCGAAGCCTGTCCATCGGCTTTGTCCAATGAGCAGGTAGAAGACCAGTCCGTCCAGGCCTTCGTCAGAGTCAGTGGCGGTTACCTTGCCAACTCTAGTTCCAATAGATACATTCTCGGAGACGGACAGGTTGAACTTGTGCTGCAGGAACGCTGGGCTGAACTCGTTGACTCCTAAGACTTGGATATTAACGTGCACGACGCTGAATGAATGGCGGTTTTCTGCGTCTGAGGCCTTGACAGTTATTTCGAAGGACCGCTTGAGCTCAAAGTCAAAGATATCCAGAGTGGTGACAGTGCCGTTCCTGGAGTCGATGGCAAACTGGCCAGAGTGTCCACTGGCCATCAGTGAGTAGGTGATATATGCATTGGCGCTTGAGTCTGCATCGGTAGCACCGACCTGGAGGACCGGTGTCCCAACCGCAGAGTTCTCCAGCACTGAGGCTGTATACTGTGACAATGTGAAGACCGGAGGGTTGTCATTCACGTCACTGACATTCACGGTCATGATTACCGTCCCAGTCTTAGAGATCCAGCCTCCGTCTTTGGCGGTGATCTGAATACGATAAACTCCTTGTTTCTCATAGTCCAGCCTTTCGACTAGGGTAATCAACCCTGACCTCTGTCCTAAAGAGAACGGTGAATATTTGTTTCCTGAAGTTATAGAGTATGAGAGCACACCATTGACACCATCGTCTCCGTCTTCGGCCTGGACTTTCCCAATGACTGACCCCACTAGCAGATCCTCAGGGATGGAGAAGGTAACATACGTCTCTGAAAACTGCGGGGAAAACTGATTCTCTCCTGTAACCTCAAATTGAACAACAGCCTGTGATGAGAGAGGAGGGAACCCCTGGTCCTTTGCAGTAACTATGAGCATCAACAGTGAGTTAATGCTTTGCCTCAATGTCCTATTAAGCATCAGTCTCCCATCGTCCATGTTTATTACAAAAAAATCTGATGCGTTACCTCCGGCGAGACTGTATTCTATAGTAGTGTTGCTTTTGCTGCGATTGGAGTCCCGGTCCACGGCTGTTAGCCGCACCACCTCGGTTCCCATGGTGATGTTAAAGGGGATGGACAGGAGAGGCGGGAAAGGCAGGAAGCTGGGAGGGAAGTGGTTATACTGAACAACGGTTACAATGACCATGGAGTTACTGTATGAACGAACATTGCCACAGTCAGAGGCTACAACCGTAATACTAAAGCTCAGAGAGGCAGACTGATGTAGTAAAGATATGGGTTGCTTGGTGAGAATATCCCCAGTAGACGCATTGACCCAGAAGTGCTCACTGGGAGGGTCGATCAGATACACAATCTGACTGTTTTGTCCCAGGTCAGCATCCATAGCGAGAACTCGCATAACAAATACTTCCTGGGCCCTGGTCTCAGTGACAGTAGCGGTGTAGACCTGTTTAGTAAAGACAGGTTTGTTGTCATTAACATCGGTTACGTCTATTGTCACGTCTGTACTAATGGTCCAAGCTGAGTCGTTGGCATTGACTTTCACCACATAATGGTCCTGGGTCTCCCTGTCCAGGGGCAGCAACACTGTTATACACCCACTAGTCTTATCAATACTGAAGGGAAGAACGTCATCCCTCTGGTCAATTATGGAATAAGTCATCACAGCATTGGCACCGATGTCGTCATCTGTTGAGACGATCTGTAAAATGGTGTGTCCGATAGGAGAATCCTCAGTTACCTCAGTGAAGAAGATCTGTGTAAACCGAGGTGCGTGGTCGTTTGTGTCCACAACCACCACTAGCATGACTGCAATGTCTTTATAGAAACTGTTGTTTTTGTCTGCCGCTACGATGGTTAAATTGTACTCAGGTATTTCTTCGCGGTCTAAACTCGTTGTTGTGCTCAGCATGCCATTTTCTGAGTCGATGGTAAAAACATGATCAATGTTGTTCCGCTCTAAAATGCTGTACTGCACCTTTCCATAACTCCCAGAGTCCGCGTCGATGGCGAGCACGTCACACACCCACGTCGCTGGAGAGTTCTCCAGTACCTCACACCTATATTCACGCTGAGTGAATTGCGGTGCGTTATCGTTCACATCAGTGACATTCACGTGAATCTCTGCATAAGAAGAGAACGGTGGGGAGCCTGCATCTCTGGCCTCCACCAGCAGTAGAAACTCTTTGTTGGTCTCATAGTCCAGAGGGTGGTGGATGGTCAACTGGCCAGTTTCTTGGTGGAGGCGGAACAGGTGGTCAGAGTCTCCAGACACCAGGTAGAAGGAGACTGGACCTGCTCTGGAAGTCCTGGCTGAGACCAGAGCTACCAAGGTTCCCTCTGGGTCCTCTTCAGAGAGCGATGGTCTGAGAACATCTACACCAATTGTGGGGAACTCTGAGGCATTCTGGAATCTGGTAAGGAGAGAAAAGAAGAAGAGGAAAATGCAGAGATGAGTTGGTGATGTGCCGGCTGGCAGGTCATCACCACAGTTAAAGAGCAACCCCCCCCCTTTATACAGACCTTCCCCACAACTCCCAAAGCAGACAAATACAGATTAGAACTTTGAACCTGATGGTAACAGTTGTTGTGTCAAATTTAGGATGGTCTCCCCCGTCTTCCACGTGCACGTTGATAGTGAAGTCGTTTGTCCCTGCGAGGGCACCAGTGGTGAAAATGGTTCCCCTGTGTGGGCTGATGAAGAACTGGCCAGTGTTCTGCCCGTATAAGAAGAAGTGAAGCTGTGCATTGATCCCTGAGTCCCCATCCACTGCTCTCACAGCACACACAACAGACCCTGCAGAACACGGGCACAAACAGCATTGAAACAAATCATAAACACATTGTACACCTATCATAATCGCATTAATAAAGGGCATTTGTAATAATATGATTTACTTTGTTTTCCTTGTTTATCTATGATATCTAAAATGGCTGCTGTTACTAAACCCCCTCACCTGGAGCAGATCCAGCCGGCATGTTAGCCACATAGGGGCTGTGGAGGAACTGAGGCCAGTGGTCATTGACATCCGCAACCAGGACAGACACCTGTACAGAGCTGGACAGCTGCTGTGTGGGGTGTGTGTCCCTGGCCACCACAGTCAGTCTGTAGATTGCCACCGCCTCCCTGTCCAGCACGCCAGTGGTCAACAGCTCCCCAGACGTGTCCTCAATAGAGAAGGGTCCATCAGCACTCTCTATGGAGTACCTGGAATATAGGTAACCATCACATTACAGCAGTGAATCAAACAGGATCTGACCATATATTCTTTCTCAACTCCAGTGATGAGGATCCACAGGACTTCAGTCAAAGGAACTGTACCTTATTTGTCCATTGACACCTTCATCCGCATCATAGGCAGTGACCATGGCAAACACTGTGCCTGCAGGGCTATCCTCATAGACAATGGTGGTGTAGACCTCCTCACTAAACACTGGCCGGTTGTCATTCATATCGTCCACTACAACATGGACTGTCACAGTCCCTGTCAGAGGCGGCAAACCTGAAGAGACCAAACAAAAGAACAATATCAACAGCAACAAAAAGATAAACAGCCTGCAGGTATTATGCTTTATTACTTGCTATAAGCATGTATGAGTTTTTATTTTGCGATGTCTCGACAAACATAAAATAACATCTTATTCCATATTCATTACTGCTCAGAGATAGCTTAGCTAAATCCTACATCACACACAAATCACTGCAGCCGGATTTCACAATGTGATATACAGTGTACAATTTAGGTACAGCTCTCATGTGTATACATTATACTTGTAAAGCAGAAAAAACTGAGTTCTGATATTTCTTAAAGGAACAACATGTTTTTGTCGTACGGAAGCAGAGATCCTGATCACCTGAGTCGACAGCCATGATGTCTAACTTGTAGAGAGATGTCACCTCCCTGTCCAGGCTCTGTAGTATGTGAAAGGTGCCGTTTGGCGACAGAGAGAAGAGACCCTCCCAGTCTCTATCTATGAAGTACCTCATCTGGCTGTTCACCCCTAGATCATCATCCCTAGCTGACACCTGGTCACAATTGGGGGGAGGAGGGGGGCGTTAAGATATTACTGAAAGGCAACAGGTATAATATATTACTAATGTATTACTTGTATTGTATTCAACTCATGATACTACTGTATGTCATGTCATAATGTATGTCATGTGGCAATTGTTTAACAGACTCAAAATGGCTAATAATAACTCAATCATCATTATGAGATTACACTAAATGACAAATCTTACAATGCATTATGGCCGCATCAAAATTATATTGGTAACATGATGTGATTGTCTCCTGTCATAACATCAATCATAGCCTCTCGTGACAGACATATCGAGGAGCTGGCCAATGCATGATGGAAGATTTGGTTCTGTGTTCTGAGATGAGCTGCCACATCATCTGTTTGTTCATATGAAGCTGGAGGGTAGTTCAGTCAGATTACTCCAGGTCCTAACCAGGTCCTTATTATAATGACTTACCTAACTAAATAAGGGTTTAATAATAAACCAATAACCCTACCACAGCAGTTACCTGGTGGGTGAGCTGAGATGGGTCTCCGCCGTTCTCCAACACATGGAGCGTCAGTGTGTCTGGAGAGAACAGCGGGCTGCAGTCATTGACATCTAGGACAGTGATGTTGACCACAGCAGTGGCTGACCTGGGCATGCTGCCCTGGTCCATGGCTGTGACGGCTAGCAGGTGAAAGGAGTCTCTCTCTCTGTCCAGCCTGTCTATCAGGGAGATGACACCTCGGACTGAGTCCACCAGGAACGGACTCCCCTGAGACAGCTGATAGCGCACCTGTCCATTTAGAGTTTAGAGTTCTTATTGATCATGTTTGCAAAAACAGACAGACCTTTCAGAACATTAAAAACAAATACATGACCAGAAGTATGTGGACACCTGCTGGTCGAACATCTCATTCCAAAATCATAGGCATTAATATGGAGTTGATCCGCCCCCTATACAACAGCCTCCACTCTTTCTGGGAAGGCTTTCCACTAGCATTAGGAACATTGTTGCGGGGACTTGCTTCTGTTCAGCCACAAGAGCATTAGTGAGGTCAGGCACTGATGACGGGCGATTAGGCCTGGCTCGCAGTCAGCGTTCCAATTCATCCCAAAGGTGTTCAATGTGGTTGAGGTCAGGGCTCTGTGCAGGCCAGTCAAGTTATTCCACACCGATCTCGACAAAGCATTTCTGTATGGACCTCGCTTTGTGCCTGGGGGCATCGGCATGCTGAAACTGGAAAGGGCCTTCCCAAACTGTTTCCACAAAGTTGGAAGCACAGAATCTCCCTTCACTGGAGCCAAGAGGCCTAGACTGGAACCATGAAAAACAGCCCCAGACCATCATTCCTCCTCCACCAAACTTTACAGTTGGCACTATGCATTCGGGCAGGTAGTGTTCTACTGGCATCCGCCAAACCCAGATTCGTCCGTCGGACTGCAAGATGGTGAAGCTTGATTCATCACTCCAGAGAATGCGTTTCCACTGCTAGAGTCTAATAATGGTGAGCTTTACACCACTACAGCTTGGCATTGCACATGGTGATCTTAGGCTTGTGTGCGGCTGCTCGACCATGGAAACCCATTTCATGAAGCTCCCGACGAACAGTTCCTGTGCTGACGTTGCTTCCAGAGACAGTTTGGAACTGAAGACAGACGATTTTCAGGCTCTACGCGCTTCAGCACTCGGCGGTCCCGTTCTGTGAGCGTGGCCTACTACTTTGCGGCTTCCACTTGCCAATAGCAGCACTTACGAATTGACTTGTTGGAAAGGTGTCATGTTGATAGTCACTGAGCGCGTCACTGAGGCCATTCGTTATTTTCAAAAAAAATTGTACCCCCTTTCTCTCCCCAATTTCATGATTACAATCTTGTCTCACCTCTGCAACATGTCCCACCAAGCCACGCTTCTAAACACCTGCTTTCTTAATTTAGAAGCACCAATGTGTTGATGGAAACACTGTTCAACTGATGACCGAAGTCAGCCTGCAGGCGTCCGGCCTGCCACAAGGAGTCGATCGAGCACAATGAGCCAAGTAAAGCCCTCCCGGCCAAACCCCTATGGGACTCCTGGTCACGGTCAGCAATGAGACAGCCTGGGATCGAACCCCAGGCTGTAGTGACGCCGCAACACTTCAATGCAGTGCCTTAGTCCACTGCGCCACTCGGGAGGCCTCAGTGAGGCCATTCTACTGCCAATGTTTGTCTATGGAGATTGCAGGGCTGTGTGCTCGATTGCATACACTTGTCAGCAACAGGTGTTGCTGAAAGAGCCAAATCCACTAATTTGAAGGGGTGTCCACATACTTTTGTATATATAGTGTACATTAAATGTAATCCCAATATCTCTTGTCTGACCCTGGGACAGCTCATTGCTGCACCTGTCCATTAGACCCATTGTCTTTCTTGTGACCATGGGACAGCTCATTGTACCACACCTGTCCATTAAAGCCAATGTCCCCATCCAGAGCACGGAGCTGCAACATGCTGGTTCCTCTGGGGGTATCCTCTCGGACTGCCAGGCTGTAGTAGTTGTGTGTGAACTCTGGGTTGTGATCGTTGACGTCCTCTACATGCACTGCTAGGTTCATAGAGGAGGCCAGCGGAGGAGAGCCTCTGTCTGTCGCTGTCACAGTGACAGTCAGCGTATCCAACTGAATGTACATGACATTTACATTTCAGTCATTTAGCAGATCATTACGTTAAAGGGGAAGTTTACTATTTTACTATATAATGTTAGAAGGTTGGTTTACTTTAATAGCCAGTTTAAACTTCAGCTAACTTTAACTAGAAAAAAATCTGTGGGAGTGATAGGGGCATGGGGCACACAGGTGACAAGTAACATCAAACCAAGTAATTGCGTTGATTTTAGTAGGTTTCAGTGCCTGACCCTATCACTTCCATAGATTTTTAGTTAGTGATGGCTAAAGTTAACTGAAGTTTGTAATGGATTTTTAAAGAAAACCAAACCATGGATTACGGTTTCTCCTGACCCATAAACAATTTTTGGGGTGAGGAAAATATAAAGTGAGTTCAGTTTATTAGCAGATATTCAACTAAAAGAGGTAAGGTACTGGGGTCTAGTCTAGTGGTAGTGTTGCCAACCCTGTATGGCATGGCCTCTAGCAGTGGGGGTTTGATCCCCAGGTCTACTTGTATGTCCTCTATCTGTCTCAGGTGTATCACATCCCCTATCCCAATAAATAGATTCTAAATAGAAAGAAACCTACTTAAATAGGTAACACTACCACATCATAATGATCAATGAAAGTGAAACCATGCCACTATCAGCAAAATCAGTGCTAAAAAGAGTAAAAAATTTAAAAGTAGTCAATTTACCTGCTCTCTGTCCAGAGGCTGCTGCAGGTACAGACGACCATTAGTACTGTTGATACTGAACATACTGACTGACGTGTCCTCCAGGGTGTAGACGACGTCCCCGTTGGATCCTGAGTCCACATCCACTGCCTGTATCACCATGACAACAGCCTGGAGAGCAGTGTCTTCTGGGATGATGACACTACCGGCTGACGTGAAAGACGGCATGTTGTCGTTTATATCGTCTACATTGACGACAACACGTGCTGTGGCAGTCAGGCGTCTAGAAATGGACAGAGCACGATCGGTAGCCTGGACTGTCAGACGGTGGTCTGAGCTGCTCTCTCTGTCTAACTCTATGTTTAGGCAGAGAGCACCGTCTGGATTGACCGAGAATGTAGTGTCGCCATCTTCGCCTGTCACTTCTATGTCCACCTCTCCGTTCATACCTGACAGACAACATCAAGGAGGATTATTCAATACTAAGGATAGGATATCTGAAAGATACATCTTCTATAATATCATGTAGTCTACCAATAAAATGGATGGATGGATAACTATCATAATTTGAATACAAATGTGTAAAGTACAGTGTATTCGCAAAGTATTCAGACCCCATCTTCAGACTTTTTTTTCCCACATTTTGTTACATTAGACTTATTCTAAAATATAAATTTTAAAAAAAAATCTTCAATCTACACACAATAATCCATAATGACAAAGCAAAAACAGGTTTTTAGAAATTTTTACAAAGGTATTAAAAAACAAAAAACATAACATTTACACAAGTATTTAGACCCTTCACTCAGTACTTTGTTGAAGCACCTTTGGCAGCGAGTACAGCCTCAAGGCTTCTAGGGTATGACACTACAAGCTTGACACACCTATATTTGGGGAGTTTCTCCCATTTTTCTCTGCAGATCTTCTCAAGCTCTGTCAGGTTGGATGGGGAGCGTCACCGCACAGCTATTTTCAGGTCTCTTTTACCTGTTGTTGTTTTAGCTGTTTAGCTGTTGTTGTCTCACCCGTTGTCTTAGCTAGCTCTCCCAATCAACACCTGTGATTACTTTATGCCTCCCTGTATGTCTCTCTCAAATGTCAATATGCCTTGTATACTGCTGTTTAGGTTAGTTATCATTGTTTTAGTTTACAATGGAGCCCATAGTTCCACTCATCATGCCTCAGATTCCTCCTTTGTCCCACCTCCCACACATACGGTGACCTCACCCATTATAACCAGCATGTCCAGAGATACAACCTCTCTTATCACTCAGTGCCTGGGCTTACCTCCGCTGTACCCGCACCCCACCATACCCGTCTGCACATTATGCCCTGAATCTATTCTACCACACCCAGAAATCTGCTCCTTTTATTCTTTGTCCCCAAAGCTCTGGGCGACCAGTTTTGATAGCCTTTTAGCCATACCCTCATCCTACTCCTCTTCTGTTCCTCGGGTGATGTAGAGGTAAATCCAGGCCCTGCGTGTCCCCAGCCACCCTCATTTGTTGACTTCTGTGATCGAAAAAGCCTTGGTTTCATGCATGTCAACATCAGAGGCCTCCTCCCTATGTTTGTTTTACTCACTGCTTTGGCACACTCCGCCAACCCTGATGTCCTTGCTGTGTCTAAATCCTGGCTTAGGAAAGCCACCAAAAATTCTGAGATTTCCATACCCATTTTCCGTCAAGATAGAACTGCCAAAGGGGGAGGAGTTGCAATCTACTGCAGAGATAGCCTGCAAAGTTCTATCATACTTTCCAGGCCTATACCCAAACAGTTTGAACTTCTAATTTTAAAAATTAATCTCTCCAGAAATAAGTCTCTCACTGTTGCCGCCTGCTCATCCCGTCAGTCGAGGATGCCTGGTCATTCTTTGAAAGTAATTTCCTCACCATCTTAGATAAGCATGCCCCGTTCAAAAAACGCAGAACTAAGAACAGATATAGCCCTTGGTTCACTCCAGACCTGCCTGCCCTTGACCAGCACAAAAACATCCTGTGGCGGACTGAAATAGTATCGAATAGTCCTCGCCATATGCAACTGTTCAGGGAAGTCAGGAACCAATACACGCAGTCAGTCAGGAAAGTAAAGGCTAGCTTTTTCAAGCAGAAATTTGCATCCTGAAGCTCTAACTCACCGATAAATCCATGATAATCGAAAATTTCAATAAGCATTTCTCAACGGCTGGCCATGCCTTCCTCCTGGCTACTCTAACCCTGGCCAACAGCTCCACCCCCCCCGCAGCTACTCGCCCAAGCCTTCCCAGCTTCTCCTTCACCCAAATCCAGATAGCAGATGTTCTGAAAAAGCAGCAAAACCTGGACCCATACACATCAGCTGGGCTAGACAATCTGGACCCTCTCTTTCTAAAACTATCCGCCGCCATTGTTGCAACCCCTATTACCTGTTCAACCTCTCTTTCGTATCGTCCGGGATCCCTAAAGATTGGAAAGCTGCCGCGGTTATCCCCCTCTTCAAAGGGGGTGACACCCTAGACCCAAACTGTTACAGACCTATATCCATCATGCCATGCCTATCTAAAGTCTTCGAAAGCCAAGTTAATAAACAGATCACTGACCACTTCGAATCCCACCGTACCTTCTCCGCTGTGCAATCTGATTTCCGAGCCGGTCATGGGTGCACCTCAGCCACACTCAAGGTACTAAACGATATCATAGCCACCATCGATAAAAGACAGTACTGCGCAGCCGTCTTCATCGACCTGGCCAAGGCTTTCGACTCTGTCAATCACCGTATTCTTATCGGCAGACTCAACAGTAGCCTTGATTTGTCTAATGACTGCCTCACCTGGTTCACCAACTACTTTGCAGACAGAGTTCAGTGTGTCAAATCGGAGGGCATGTTGTCCGGACCTCTGGCAGTCTCTATGGGGGTACCACAAGGTTCAATTCTCGGGCTGACTCTTTCCTCTGTATATATCAATGATGTCGCTCTTGCTGCGGGCGATACCCTGATCCACCTCTATGCAGACAACAACATTCGGTATACTTCTGGCCCTTCCTTGGACACTGTGCTAACTAACCTCCAAAAGAGCTCCAATGCCATACAACACTCCTTCTGTGGCATCCAACTGCTCTTAAACGCTAATAAAACCAAAGGCATGCTTTTCAACCGTTCGCTGCCCGCACCCGCCTGCCCGACTAGCATCACCACCCTGGACGGTTCCGACAAAGAAAATGTGGACAACTATAAATACCTAGGTGTCTGGTTAAACTGTAAACTCTCCTTCCAGACTCATATTAATCATCTCCAATCCAAAATCAAATCTAGAATCGTCTTTCTATTTCGCAATAAAGCCTCCTTCACTCATGCCGCCAAACTTACCCTAGTAAAACTGACTATCCTACCAATCCTCGAATTTGACGATGCCATCTACAAAATAGCTTCCAATACTCTACTCAGCAAACTGGATCCAGTCTATCACAGTGCCATCCATTTTGTTACCAAATCACCTTATACCACCCACCACTGCGACCTGTATGCTCTAGTCGGCTGGCCCTCGCTACATATTCATCGCCAGACCCACTGGCTCCAGGTCATCTATAAGTCTATGCTAGGTAAATCTCTGCCTTACCTCAGTTCACTGGTCACGATAACAACACCCACCCGTAGCACACGTTCCAGAAGGTAAATCTCACTGATCATCCCCAAAGCCAACACCTCATTTGGCCACCTTTCCTTCCAGTTCTCTGCTACCAGTGACTGGAACGAATTGCAAAAATCGCTGAAGTTGGAGACTTTTATTTCCCTCACCAACTTTAAACATTAGCTATCTGAGCAACTCACTGATCGCTGCAGCTGTACATAGTCCCATCTGTAATTAGCCTACCCAATCTACCTACCTTATCTCCATACTGTTTTTATTTGATTTACTTTTCTGCTCTTTTGCACACCAGTATCTCTACTTGCACATCATCATCTGCTCATTTATCACTCCAGGGTTAATCTTCTAAATTGTAATTATTCGCTACTATGGCCTATTTATTGCCTACCTCCTCAAGCCTTTTGCACACACTGTATATAGACTTTCTTTTTTTCTACTGTGTCATTGACTTGTTTATTGTGTTATTGGCTTGTTTATTGTTTACTAGATGTGTAACTCTGTGTTGTCTGTGTCACACTGCTTTGCTTTATGTTGGCCAGGTCACAGTTGTGAATGAGAACTTGTTCTCAACTAGCCTACCTGGTTAAATAAAGGTGAAATACATTTTTTTATAAAAAATGTCCATTTGGTGATGTTTTTCAATGTTGAATCTTATTGCAAATGTACTGTCCATTTGCAATATGTTTCAATGGGCATTTATCATCACAAATTTGACATGCTCAAAATACTGCAGAAGTGCAAAATTGACTGGCACGATGAACTCGGGATGGCCGGGCAGTTATAGTGGTTCCTCTCCATCGCTCGATGGTGACGATTTTTTGAAAAACATCCAAAATGACCACGGGCACGGGCGGGGGTTGCTCCCTACCCAACCATGGACCCCTTGCACCCCACCAAAAGGCTTTTTTTTTACTATAAAAAAATGTGCTCCTGGTAACCCGTTCCAATTACCAGGCGCCAGGCTGTCCATTTGCAAAATGTTTCAATGGGCATTTACCATCACGAATTTGTCATGCTCAAAAAAACTGCAGGAATGCGAAATTGACTGGCCCGATGAACTCGGGATGGCCGGGGAGTGATTCTGGTTCCTCTCCATCGCTCGTTGGTGTTGATTTCAGAATGTCATTTTGGTGATGGTTCATCACTGTTTAACCTTTTGCGTGTAGGGGGCAGTATTTTTGTTTTTCTCAAACATTTTTACCCATTTGAAACGGCCTATTTCTCAGCCCCAGAAACGAGAATATGTATATAATTGTCCGATTAGGATAGAAAACACCTTAAAGTTTCCAAAACTGTAAAAATATTGTCTGTGAGTTTAACAGAACTGATATTGCAGGCAAAAACCTGAGGAAAATCCAATCAGGAAGTGCCTCTTATTTTGAAACCCTTCTGTTCCTATGCATGCCTATCCTCCATTTAAAGGGATATCAACCAGATTCCTTTTTCTATGGCTTCCCTAAGGTGTCAACAGTCTTTAGACAGTTTCAGGCTTTTATTTTGAAAAATGAGTGTGAAAGATCACATTGCGTAAGTGGATAGGTGGAAGCTCTCAGAGTGAGTTTTGCGCTACAGAGTAAAGCGGCCATTGTTTCTCCCGGTGTTATTGAAAAACCTACACACCCAGTTGATATATTATCGAAAATATATTTTCAAAACAACCTGAGGATTGATTATAAAAAACGTTTGACATGTTTCTGTGGACATTATGGATACTATTTGGAATTTCCTGTGGATTTCTGAACATAACGCGACAAACAAACTGAGGTATTTTGGGTATAAAAACAATCTTTATGGAACAAAAGGAACATTTGTTGTGTAACTGGGAGTCTCGTGAGTGAAAACATCCGAAGATCATCAAAGGTAAACGGTTCATTTGATTGCTTTTCTGATTTTCGTGACCAAGCTTCCTGATGCTAAGTGTACATAATGTTATGTTTGCTATCGATAAACTTACACAAACGCTTGGATTGCTTTCGCTGTAAAGTATAATTTCAAAATCTGAGATATTGTGTTTTGCAATATTGCACCTGTGATTTCAAGAATATTTTTTAGTAATATTATTTGACTACGGCGCTATGCTATTCAGCGATTGCTGACGAAAATTATCCCGGGATGGGTAGCGCCAAGAATTTTTAAACATATTGCAAATGGACAAAAGTCAGCCAGCAAGTCACCATCCATCAGTCAATTAGATATCATTCTGACACCAAACTGACACCACACCCACTTTTTCCAACTTGTTTAGAAGCCAACTATCACATATTTCAGAGCAGGCCCAAAATTCACAGCGCCTTCTGTTTAAACCATAATAAAAACATAAAACACTTAAGTTACATTCTAGCTGCGGGTTCAGTTCTGACATAATGTGATATCAAATAAGAGTATCAGTAGGCCTAGCTGAGGCGACCTCGAATCCCAAGTTTCGGCTCGATAGGTCATTTGGAACCCGAGCAGCGACCTTAATTGGTGCTGAAAATCCATATTTTCCGGGCGTTACTATGGGGTCCTTGAATGAGCTATCGGACAGAAACGTTTGGGGTCCGTCTCTGTGGGCCGAGGCGGTTTCAATGCACCTAGTCTTGCGCCTCTGGGACATTTCTAAATGTCGTCATTTTCGTGATGGTCAAAATGAATTGAAGCTATTGCAAATGTACGAGGCTGTTTCTCGGTCTGAGAACCTTCTAGAGCCACATACCTCACCGTGCACTATTGACTTGAACTCTAGAACAGGTTTCTAAAGTTTCAGAGCTCTAGGTCTGACGGTTCTTTGATAGTTCAAACTATTGCAGGCTCTGTGTGGCTGTAAGCCCCACACTGTGTCACTCCATCCTGGCTGTGTGTGTGAGATTTTCTTGGAAATCTGATGGGAGAAATGACTGATTTACAGTTCATGAGGGTTGCCTAATCACACACATGAAGTTTTGGAAAGATCTGACCTTTTTAACTCTTCGAAACAGCCCCTATGACCCCAATTTAAGGCGCTTCCAGTTGACACAGGAAGCTGAAAGTGAATAAATATCCTCCTTGGCATAGGCTCTTATAGAATATTGAGTTTTAAGTCTTTACATTAAGAACTGACTGATTTACAGAGGTTGAATGAGTGTGTGTGATTTTAAAAAATCACAAATTTCGCAGAGCTCCGAAACCCACCTTAACAGATTCGTCTGAACACGCTGCAACTGGATCTGTAACTTTTTGGGGGAAAAAACACATTTCTTTGAGCATCACCAATTGTACAATGTACGATTCCTCTTAAATTATGATAGATAAATGGCTGTGACTTTTTTTCCTGACACTGTAGGTTCAAGTACTTTGATGTGAAGTGGTCAAATTAGTGCTCTATTTTCGTTTTTGACCTTTAATCCCAGAAAAATGGCCTTAACTCAAAAAGCGTTGAGACCTTGACGCCATCTTTTTCGGGGCTGACAGCCCATTAGTCCAAACCTATGCTCACTAAGTTTCTTCTTCGAAGTCTTATCTGTTTAGGAGAAATGGCCATTTCGTGATTGGTGATGTTTTGTACATTTGCAATATGATTCCATTCGCCATCTGGTGGAATTTACCGGGACAGCAGAAAAATGACAAAAATTTGAACATTTTATAAAACGGAAACCGAATGTCAGAGAGACTTTGTTCGATGACTTCCCGGAAGATCTGGCCCCGGTGCACGGCCAGTCGCCATTGGCTTATTTTACAAACATTCGCGGACATCTAGTAATGGACCGTACATTTGCAATATGGAGTTTCTCATTGATCATTCAGCAAATGCCAAAATGTGACCTTCATGTATAGAAGGGATTACACATATAGTAAAATATGTAACCATACTAAAAGAAGCTGTACACAGACAACACAGTTCAGAGAAAGCAGTGGAACTACTCCAGGAATTCAATCCACTGGACAAGTAATCCCACCAACATCTTGGATAGTGCATCATTCTGCTTCTCAATCCTTTATCTCATTGGATCAATTAACGTTCACTGGATAAAACAGAACTCAACTGGACAAGACTGAACGTAATTCCCTTGGACAAACTCCAGGACCAGCATCACCATTACCTTCTAACTGGTCAGTGTCTCTATTTCACAATAAAAATGAGGCTGGTCTTTGTTCAATTGGGACTATTCGCGGTTTGTTTGGATCTTTGGATCCTGGGGTTGGTTGAATAAAAAAGCATCCTCTAGGATCAGTCCATCCGGTACTGGAAGTGCATTCCTCAAACTCAACTACTCTATTGTTCCCTCAAACTCTGTCTCGAGATTAGGAATGGATCTAAAATTATATCAAATTGTATTTGTCACATGATGCGAATACAACAGGTGTCGACCAGAACGGCTTACTTACAAGTCCTTAATTAACCAACAATGCAGTTTTAAGATTTTTTTTTTTAAATAACAAATAATTAAGGAGCAACAATAAAATAACAGTAGCGAGGCTATAAACAGGGGGTACCAGTACAGAGGGAATGTGTGGGGGCACCGGTTAGTTGAGGTAATATGTACATGTAGGTAGAGGTAAATTGACAATGCATGGATACTAAACAGAGAGTGGCAGCAGTGTAAAAATGGGGTGGTGGGGACAATGCAAATAGCCCGGGTAGCCATTTGATTAACTGTTCAGGGGGTAGAAGCTGTTAAGAAGCCTTTTGGACCTAGACTTGGCGCTCTGGGACCGCTTGCCGTGTGGGAGCAAGGAGAACAGTCTATGGCTAGGGTGGCTGGAGTCCTTGGAAATGTTTAGGGTCTTCCTCTGACACCGCCTGGTATAGATGTCCTGGATGGCTGGAAGCTTGGCCTCTATGATGTACTGAACAGTACGCACTACCCTCTGTAGTGTAATGCGGTCGGAGGCCGAGCATGTACCATACCAGGCAGTGATGTAACCAGTCAGGATGCTCTCGATGGTGCAGCTGTAGAACTTTTAGAAGATCTGAGGACCCATGCCAAATCTTTTCAGTCCCCTGAGGGGGAATAGGCATTGTCATTCCCTCTTCACGACTGTCTTGGTGTATTTGGACCATGATAGGTAGTTGATGATGTGGACACCAAGGAACTTGAAGCTCTCAACCTGCTCCACTACAGCCTCGTCGATGAGAATAGGGGCATGCTCGGTTCTCCTTTTCCTGTAGTCCACAATCATCTCCTTTGTCTTGATCACATTGAGGGAAAGGTTGTTGTCCTGGCACCACACTGCCAGGTCTCTGACCTCATCCCTACAGACTGTCTCATCATTGTCAGTGATCAGGCTTACCACTGCTGTGTCGTCGGTAAATTTAATGATGGTGTTGAGTGTCGTGCTTGGCCTTGCAGTCATGGGTGAATAGGGAGTACAGGAGGGGTCTGAGCACGCACCCCTTAGGGGCCCCTGAGTTGAGGATCAACGAGGCAGATGTGTTGTTACCTACCCTTACCACCTGGGGGCTGCCCGTCAGGAAGCCTTGGATCCAGTTGCAAAGTCGGAAGTTTACATACACCTTGGCCAAACACATTTAAAATCAGTTTTCACAATTCCTGACATTTAATCCTAATAAAAACTCACTGTCTTAGGTCCGTTAGGATCACCACTTTATTTTAAGAATGTGAAATGTCAGAATAATAGTAGAGAAAATTATTTATTTCAGCTTTTATTTCTTTCATCACATTCCCAGTTGGTCAGAAGTTTACATACACACAATTAGTATTTGGCAGCATTGCCTTTAAATTGTTTAACTTGGGTCAAACGTTTTGGGTAGCCTTCCACAAGCTTCCCACAATAAGTTGGGTGAATTTTGGCCCATTCCGCCTGACAGAGCGGGTGTAACGGAGTCAGGTTTGAAGGCCTCCTTGCTCGCATATGCTTTTTCAGTTCTGCCCACAAATGTTCTATAGGATTGAATTCAGAGCTTAGTGATGGCCACTCCAATACCTTGACTTTGTTGTCCTTAAGCCATTTTGCCACAACTTTGGAAGTATGCTTGGGGTCATTGTCCATTTGGAAGACCCATTCGCGACCAAGCCTTAATTTGTCTTGTCTGATGTCTTGAGATGTTGCTTCAATATATCCACAGAATTTTTCATCCTCATGATGCCATAATGTTTTTGGAGAAATGCACCAGGCCGTCCTGCAGCAAAGCACCCCCACAACATGAGGCTGCCACCCCCATGCTTCACGGTTGGGATGGTGTTCTCCGGCTTGCAAGTCTCCCCGATTTTCCTCCAAACATAATGATTGTCATTATGGCCAAACAGTTCTATTTTTGTTTCATCAGACCAGAGGACATTTCTCCAAAAATTCTGATCTTTGTCCCCATGTGCAGTTGCTAAGTGTAATCTGTTTTTTTATGCCAATTTTGGAGCAGTGGCTTCTTCCTTGCTGAGCCGCCTTTCAGGTTATGTCTTTGTAGGACTCGTTTTACTGTGGATATAGATACTTTTGTACCTGTTTCCTCCAGCATCTTGACAAGGTCCTTTGCTGTTGTTCTGGGATTGATTTGCACTTTTCGCACCAAAGTACGATTATCTCTAGGAGACAGAGCGCATCTTCTTCCTGAGCGGTATGACGGCTGCGTGGTCCCAGGGTGTTTATTCTTGCGTACTATTGTTTGTACAGATGAATGTAGTTCCTTCAGGCGTTTGGAAATTGCTCCAAAGGATGAACCAGACTTGTTGAGGTCTACAATTTTTTTCTGAGGTCTTGGCTGATTTATTTAGATTTTCCCATGATGTCAAGCAAAGAGGCACTGAGTTTGAAGGCATGCCTTGAAATACATTCACAGGTACACCTCCAATTGACTCAAATGATGTCAATTAGCCTATCAGAAGCTTCTAAAGCCATGACATCATTTTCTGGAATTTTACAAGCTGTTTAAAGGCACAGTCAACTTAGTGTATGTAAACTTCTGACCCATTGGAATTGTGATACAGTGAATTATAATGAAATAAAATAATCTGTCTGCAAACAATTGTTGGAAAAATGACTTGTGTCATGTACAAAGTAAATGTCCTAACTGACTTGCCAAAACTATAGTTTGTTAACAAGGAATTTGCAGAGTGGTTGAAAAACAAGTTTTAATGACTCCAACATAAGTGTATGTAAACCTCCGACTTCAACTGTAGGTGTTTAGTCCCAGGGTCCTCCCGAGTGGTGCTGCGGTCTAAGGCACTGCATCTCAGTGCAAGAACGTCACAGTGCTAGAGGTGTCACTATAGACCCTGGTTCAATTCCATGCTATATCACAACCGCCCGTAATTGGGAGTCCCATAGGGTGGCGCACAATTGGCCCAGCATCGTTAGGGTTTGACCGGGGTAGGCCTTCATTGCAAATAAGAAATTGTTCTTAACTGACTTGCCTCGTTAAATAAAAAAGTAGTGATGAGTTTTGAAGGCACTATGGTGTTGAACTGAGCTGTAGTCAATGAATAGCATTCTCATGTAATTGTTATTTTTGTTCAGGTGGGAAAGGGCAGTGTGGAGTGCAATAGAGATTGCATCATCTGTGGATCTGTTAGGGCGGTATTCAAATTGCAGTCGGTCAAGGGTCTCTGGGATAATGGTATTGATGTGAGCCATGACCAGCCTTTCAAAGCACTTCATGGCTACAGATGTCATTGCGCCGGGTCGGTAGTCATTTAGGCAGGTTACCTTAGGGTTCTTGGAAACAGCGACTATGGTGGTCTGCTTGAAACATGTTGGTATTACAGACTCAGTCAGGGACAGGTTGAAAATGTCAGTGAAGACGCTTGCCAGTTGGTCATCACATGCTCTGAGTTACACGTCCTGGTAATCCGTCTGGCCCTGCGGCCTTGTGAATGTTGACCTGTTTAAAGGTCTTACATTGGCTACGGAGAGCGTGATCACAGTCATCAGGAACAGCAATTAGGATCTGTGCCGCTCTTTCTCAATTGTACGCCGTATAGCAACTTGACCTAAAGGGCTGTCCTTGACACCTTCAAGTGGCTGTCCAGTGTGAGGAAACACTCTCTGTCCTGCTATATGTGTTACAATTCATCACTTCTATCTAACACCTTCAATGACCAGACTAATCTGGAGGAACTGTCCATTATGAACTATAGGCTTTCAGTCATGGCACGCGGCGCATTGGGAGGGATCCCTCTTTTAAAGAAACACAAATTTGACAGCTGTACACAGGATTTGCTTTGTAGGATAGTAAATATGTCACAGTCATTGATGACCCTGGACTTTGAATCAGGGGGTATAGTCATTTTGAAACACCAAAACTGCTCTGACACAAATGGAACTGTTCTTGTCTCCAAGGTGTTTCTTTACTTCCCTAATGCATGCTGTTTGGATAATGATGGATTTAAATGCTTTGATAACATATCACTTCTCTATTTGGCTGGTATTGATGAGCCACAGACACAGCTGCTGCAATATGGTATCAGCAGATTGGATAATTTCTTTCGACAAGAAAAGCATTTATTTTGTGTCTGTGAAATTATATTTGAACTACTGATCACACAACTTGATGTAAGTCACCATAACACATGAAAACTACTCAACGTCGTTATCAAATCAAATCAAATTTGTAATTGTCACATACACATGGTTAGCAGATGTTAATGCGAGTGTAGCGAAATGCTTGTGCTTCTAGTTCCGACAATGCAGTAATAACCAACAAGTAATCTAACTAACAATTCCAAAACTACTGTCTTATAAACAGTGTAAGGGGATAAAGAATATGTACATAAGGATATATGAATGAGTGATGGTACAGAGCAGCATAGGCAGGATACAGTAGATGGTATCGAGTACAGTATATACATGAGGTGAGTATGTAAACAAAGTGGCATAGTTAGTGGCTAGTGATACATGTATTACATAAGGATGCAGTAGATGGTATCGAGTACAGTATATACATATGAGATGAGTAATGTAGGGTATGTAAACATTATTAAGTAGCATTGTTTAAAGTGGCTAGTGATATATTTTACATCAATTTCCATCAATTCACATTATTAAAGTGGCTGGAGTTGAGTCAGTGTGTTGGCAGCAGCCACTCAATGTTAGTGGTGGCTGTTTAACAGTCTGATGGCCTTGAGATAGAAGCTGTTTTTCAGTCTCTTGGTCCCTGCTTTGATGCACCTGTACTGACCTCGCCTTCTGGATGATAGCGGGGTGAACAGGCAGTGGCTCGGGTGGTTGTTGTCTTTGAAGATCTTTATGGCCTTCCTGTGACATTGGGTGGTGTAGGTGTCCTGGAGGGCAGGTAGTTTGCCCCCGGTGATGCGTTGTGCAGACCTTACTACCCTCTGGAGAGCCTTACGGTTGTGGGCGGAGCAGTTGCCGTACCAGGCGGTGATACAGCCCGCCAGGATGCTCTCGATTGTGCATCTGTAGAAGTTTGTGAGTGCTTTTGGTGACAAACCAAATTTCTTCAGCCTCCTGAGGTTGAAGAGGCGCTGCTGCGCCTTCTTCATGATGCTGTCTGTGTGAGTGGACCAATTCAGTTTGTCTGTGATGTGTATGCCGAGGAACTTAAAACTTGCTACCCTCTCTACTACTGTTCCATCGATGTGGATAGGGGGGTGTTCCCTCTGCTGTTTCCTGAAGTCCACAATCATCTCCTTAGTTTTGTTGACGTTGAGTGTGAGGTTATTTTCCTGACACCACACTCCGAGGGCCCTCACCTCCTCACTGTTGTGTCATCCGCAAACTTGATGATTGAGTTGGAGGCGTGCGTGGCCACGCAGTCGTGGGTGAACAGGGAGTACAGGAGAGGGCTCAGAACACACCCTTGTGGGTCCCCAGTGTTGAGGATCAGCGGGGTGGAGATGTTGTTGCCTACCCTCACCACCTGGGGGCGGCCCGTCAGGAAGTCCAGTACCCAGTTGCACAGGGCGGGGTCGAGACCCAGGTTCTCGAGCTTGATGACGAGCTTGGAGGGTACTATGGTGTTGAATGCCGAGCTGTAGTCGATGAACAGCATTCTCACATAGGTATTAGGGCAGTGTGCAGTGTGGTTGAGATTGCATCGTCTGTGGACCTATTTGGGCGGTAAGCAAATTGGAGTGGGTCTAGGGTGTCGGGTAGGGTCGAGGTGATATGGTCCTTGACTAGTCTCTCAAAGCACTTCATGATGACGGGAGTGAGTGCTACGGGGCGGTAGTCGTTTAGCTCAGTTACCTTAGCTTTCTTGGGAACAGGAACAATGGTGGCCCTCTTGAAGCATGTGGGAACAGCAGACTGGTATAGGGATTGATTGAATATGTCCGTAAACACACCGGCCAGCTGGTCTGCGCATGCTCTGAGGGCGCGGCTGGGGATGCCGTCTGGGCCTGCAGCCTTGCGAGGGTTAACACGTTTAAATGTCTTACTCACCTCGGCTGCAGTGAAGGAGAGTCCGCATGTTTTCGTTGCAGGCCGTGTCAGTGGCACTGTATTGTCCTCAAAGCGGGCAAAAAAGTTATTTAGTCTGCCTGGGAGCAGGACATCCTGGTCCGTGACTGGGCTGGATTTCTTCTTGTAGTCCGTGATTGACTGTAGACCCTGCCACATGCCTCTTGTGTCTGAGCCGTTGAATTGAGATTCTACTTCGTCTCTGTACTGACGCTTAGCTTGTTTGATAGCCTTGCGGAGGGAATAGCTGCACTGTTTGTATTCGTCATGTTACCAGTTACCTTGCCCTGATTAAAAGCAGTGGTTCGCGCTTTCAGTTTCACGCGAATGCTGCCATCAATCCACGTTTCTGGTTAGGGAATGTTTTAATCATTGCTATGGGATCTTCAACGCACGTTCTAATGAACTCGCACACCGAATCAGCATATTCGTCAATATTGTTATCTGACGCAATACGAAACATGTCCCAGTCCACGTGATGGAAGCAGTCTTGGAGTGTGGAGTCAGCTTGGTCGGACCAGCGTTGGACAGACCTCAGCGTGGGAGCCTCTTGTTTTAGTTTCTGTCTGTAGGCAGGGATCAACAAAATGGAGTCGTGGTCAGCTTTTCCGAAAGGAGGGCGGGGCAGGGCCTTATATGCGTCGCGGAAGTTAGAGTAACAATGATCCAAGGTTTTTCCACCCCTGGTTGCGCAATCAATATGCTGATAAAATTTAGTGAGTCTTGTTTTCAGATTAGCCTTGTTAAAATCTCCAGCAACAATGAATGCAGCCTCCGGATAAATGGATTCCAGTTTGCAAAGAGTCAAAAAAAGTACGTTCAGAGCCATCGATGTGTCTGCTTGGGGGGGGATATATACGGCTGTGATTATAATCGAAGAGAATTCTCTTGGTAGATAATGCGGTCTACATTTGATTGTGAGGAATTCTAAATCAGGTGAACAGAAGGATTTGAGTTCCTGTATGTTTCTTTCATCACACCATGTCTCGTTAGCCATAAGGCAAACGCCCCCGCCCCTCTTCTTACCAGAAATATGTTTGTTTCTGTCCTCGCGATGTGTGGAGAAACCCGCTGGCTGCACCGCCCCCGATAGCGTCTCTCCAGTGAGCCACGTTTCCGTGAAGCAAAGAATGTTACAGTCTCTGATGTCCCTCTGGAATGCTACCCTTGCTCGGATTTCATCAACCTTGTTGTCAAGAGACTGGACATTGGCGAGAAGGATGCTAGGGAGTGGTGCACGATGTGCCCGTCTCCGGAGTCTGACCAGAAGACCGCCTCGTTTCCCTCTTTTTCTGAGTCGTTTTTTTGGGTAGCTGCATGGGATCCATTCCGTTGTCCTGGGTGAAAGGCAGAACACAGGATCCCCGTCGCGAAAAACATATTCTTGGTCATACTGATGTTGAGTTGACGCTGATCTTATATTCAGTAGTTATTCTCGACTGTATGTAATGAAACCTAAGATGACCTGGGGTACTAATGTAAGAAATAACACGTAAAAAACAAAACACTGCATAGTTTCCTAGGAACGCGAAGCGAGGCGGCCATCTCTGTCGGCGCCGGAAGTACTGTTATTGAGAAACTGTCAGGGAGTCACTGGCAAGTTTGTCCTGGTGTTAATTCCAGCATTAATCCTAGCTTGATTCAGTTGTAGGATCTCACAGGCATCAGTTTCTGTTCATTCCGATGTTTACCCGGAGTTCCATTTGCTTTCTGACTTTCAAAAGAGTCATGTCATGTGGCTGAAGAGACTTCCTATGACTATTCTATTGCTTGATCTGGAACCTGGAACAGATGGAATTAGACATGAATGATATCTCCACTATTGTAAACTTCCCATTTAAAGGGATAATTCGGGATTCTGATCCCTTAGGCTTCATGCCCCAATCGTGATCTTTCAGGACTGCTGGAAGCCATTCCTCCAGTCGGTCATCAGCCTCACAGTCATAACGGCGCGTTTCCTGTGTGGGTCTGACTTTGCCACCAAGAAATTCTCCTCGCCAGAGTATTTTGACTTCCAGTCATGGTTCTCAGCAGAGTTGTGGATATGACTGACCTGAACAGTGCAGCTGAGGCATGTATATATTGATTGATCGGTTTGTTAAAACATGAACAACAGAACAATGACTTACCTAATACTTTCCTAGTAAATACCAGCTATCAATGGGTACTTACTTTCTGGTCCTTCGACAATTGGTAACTCTCTGTTAACTCTCCATTATTCCTGGACTTTTATTGTATAATTACCATTTTACCAGGGCCCTGACCAGCCTGAGGTACACTATACAGTGCATTCCAGACACCTGGACTTTTCCACATTTTGTTAGATTTGTTATTTATTTAATCCATTTTAGAATAAGAGTATCAGTCTACACACAATAACCCATAATGACAAAGTGAAAACAGGTTTAATTTATTTGAGCTAATTAAAAAAAATACAAAACATATATACCTTTATTACATAAGTATTCAGACCCTTTGCTATGAGACTTGAAATTGACCTCAGGTGTCACGTTCGCTGGAATAATTATTGGACCAAGCTGCAGCGCGATATGGTTTCCACATATTATTTATTAGAAACATACAAAGAAAGAACGAAACAAACAATGAACCGTAACTAAGAGGTGTAACATACACTAACTCAAAACAATATCCCATAAAACACAGGTGGAAAAAATGCTACTAAAATATGATCCCCAATCAGAGACAATGATAGCCAGCTGCCTCTAATTGGGAATCATACCAAACACCAACATAGAAAAACTAAACTAGAACCCCACATAGAAAATAATAATTAGAAAACCCCCCAGTCACGCCCTGACCTACTCTACCATAGAAAATAAGGGCTCTCTATGGTCAGGACGTGACAGTACCCCCCCCCCCCCCAATGGTGCGAACTCCGGCCGCAAAACCAACCTGAAACCAAAAGGGAGGGTTGGTGGGGGGGGGGGGGGGTGTCTAGTGTCGGCTCTGGTGTGGGGCGAAGTACCCGCTCATCCCGCCAGCATCGGGGGCGGCTCTGGTGTGGGACGAAGAACCTGCTCAGCTCGCGAATCCACCATATTTGGTGGCGGCTCTGGTGCGGGCTGAAGAACCTGCTTATCCAGCCATGGACCCAGGCTGAACACTGTGCTTGGACCTAGATGCAGAGGAAGGCGCCGGTCTTGGAGCTGGACTGGACGCCGTGTTTGAACTGGGCATCGGCGCAGAGGAAGGCTCCTGCCTTGGAGCTGGACTGGACGCCGTGTTTGAACTGGGCATCGGCGCAGAGGAAGGCTCCTGCCTTGGAGCTGGACTGGACGCCGTGTTTGAACTGGACATCGGCGCAGAGGAAGGCTCCTGCCTTGGAGATGGACTTCAGGGCGAGTGCGCTGAGCAGGCACAGGACGTACCGGACTGGGGAGGCGCCCTGGAGGCCTGGTGCGTGGAGCTGGCACAGGTCGACCTGGTGCGTATAGCCAGCATCAATGGTACCGGTTAGACGACACACCTCGCACGGCAAGTGTGAGGAGCTGGCACAGGTCGTACTGGGCAGTGAAGGCGCACTGGAGACCTACTGCGTATAGCCGCCATCAATTGTACCGGACCTTTTACACACTTCACACGGTGAGTACGAAGAGTTGGCACCGGTCGTACTGGGCAGTGAAAGCGCACTGGAGACTTGGTGCGTAGAGCTGGCACAGATGGTGCTTTTCAACGTGCCTGCGCTGCAGCATACTCCTTTCCACAACCTCTCTCCGGTATCTCTCATTACCTTCTTCTATCGACTCCCACACAGGCTCTGGCTCACTTCCCGGCTCTGCCGACCACCCCATGTGCCCCCACCCCAAAAAATTGGGCTGTCTTTTGGGCTTTCTCTTTGACCGCGAACCCCGGCGTCATCGCTGTCCTCCCTTCTCTCCTGTCGTCTGTTTCCACAGCAGGCTTTCGTGTCTTGCCAAGGCTTCTTACCTAGTCCAGGATATTCTCTCCTCGATCTCCTCCAAAGACCAGGATGCCATCTCCTCCCGGGCATGCTGCTTGGTCCCGTTGTGATGGGATATTCTGTCACGGTCGCTGGAATAATTATCGGACCAAGCTGTAGCGCGATATGGTTTCCACATATTACTTATTAGAAATGCACAAAACAACAAAGAAAGAACAAAACAAACAACGAACCGTAACAAAGAGGTGTAACATACACTAACTCAAAACAATATCCCATAAAACATAGGTGGAAACAATGCTACTTAAAAATGATCCCCGATTAGAGACAACGATAGCAAACACCAACATAGAAAAACTAAACTAGAACCCCACATAGAAAATAATAACTAGAAACCCCCCCAGTCATGCTCTGACCTACTCTACCACAGAAAATAAGGGCTCTCTATGGTCAGGACGTGACATTAGGTGCATCCTGTTTCCATTGATCATCCTTGATGTTTCTACAACTTGATTGGAGTCCATCTGTGGTAAATTCAATTGATTGGACATATTTTGGAAGGCACAGATCTGGTGAAGGGTACCAAAACATTTCTGCAGCATTGAAGGTCCCCAATAACACAGTGGCCTCCATCATTCTTAAAACTTGGAAGAAGTTTGGAACAACCAAGAGTCTTCCTAGAACTGGCCCCCAGGCCAAACGGGGCAATTGGGGGAGAAAGGCCTTAGTGAGGGAGGTGAACAAGCATCTGAAGGTCACTCTGATAGAGCTCAAGTGTTGCTCTGTGGAGATGGGAGAACCTTCCAGAAGGACAACCATCTCTGCAACACTCTACTAAATCAGGCCTTTATGGTAGAGTGGCCAGACGGAAGCCACTCCTCAGTAAAAGGCACTTGACAGCCCATTTTGAGTTCACCGAAAGGCACCTAAAGGACTCTGACCATGAGAAACAAGATTTGCTGGTCTGATGAAAACAATATTGACCTCTTTTTGGCCTGAATACCAAGCGTCACGTCTGGAGGAAACCTGGTAGCATCTTGCTGTGGGGATGTATTTCAGCGGCAGGGACTGGGAGACTAGTCAGGGTCGAGGGAAAGATGAACGGAGCAAACTACAGAGAGATCCTTGATGAAAACCTGTTACGGAGTGCTCAGGCCCTCAGACTGGGGTGAAGGTTCACCTTGCACCAGGACAACAACCCCAAGCACACAGCCAAGACAATGCAGGAGTGGCTTCTGGACAGCTCACTGAATGTCCTTGAGTGGCCCAGCCAGAGCCCGGACTTGAACGCGATTTTACATCTCTGGAGAGACCTGAAAATAGCTGTGTAGTGACACTCCCCATCCAACCTTGAGAGGAATGGGAGAAACTCTCCAAATACAGATGTACCAAGCTTGCAGCGTCATACCCAAGAATACTCGAGGATGTGATCGATGCCAAAGGTGTTTCAATAAAGTACTGAGAAAAGGGTCTGAATACTTATGTAAATGTGATCGTTTTGTATTTTTAATACATTTGCTAAAAATATATTTTTATTTAACCAGGTAGGCCAGTTGAGAACAAGGTCTCATTTACAACTGCTACCTGGCCAAGATAAAGCAAAGCAGTGCGACAAAAACAACAACAGAGTTACACAAACAAACGTACAGTCAATAACACAATAGAAAAGAAAAAAATCTTTGTACAGTGTGTGCAAATGAAAAATAGGGAGGTAGGTAATAAATAGGTCATAGAGGCAAAAATTTACCATTTAGCATTAACACTGGAGTGATAGATGTGCAGATTATGTGCAAGTAGAGATACTGGGGTGCAAAAGAGCAATAGGGTAAGTAATAATATGGGGATGAGGTAGTTGGGTGTGCTA
Source organism: Oncorhynchus mykiss (assembly GCF_057628025.1). Taxonomy (NCBI): domain Eukaryota; kingdom Metazoa; phylum Chordata; class Actinopteri; order Salmoniformes; family Salmonidae; genus Oncorhynchus; species Oncorhynchus mykiss. The sequence goes on from NC_143036.1 coordinate 45,147,721, forward strand.
TTTACAGATGGGCTGTGTACAGGTACAGTGATTGGTAAGCTGCTCTGACAGCTGATGCTTAAAGTTAAAGGGAGAAAAGACTCCAGCTTCAGTGATTTTTGCAATTCGTTCCAGTCATTGGCAGCAGAGAACTGGAAGGAAAGGCGGCCAAAGTGTCGGCTTTGGGGATGACGAGTGAAATATACCTGCTGGAGCGGTTGCTACGGGTGGGTGTTGCTATGGTGACCAGTGAGCTGAGATAAGGTGGGGCTTTACCTCGCAAAGACATATACATGACCTGGAGCCAGTGGGTTTGGCGACGAATATGTTGTGAGGGCCAGCCAACGAGAGCATACAGGATGCAGTGGTGGGTAGTGTATGGGGCTTTGGTAACAAAACGATTGGCACTGTGATAGACTACATCCAATTTTCTGAGTAGAGTGTTGGAGGCTATTTTGTAAATTACATCATCGAAGTCAAGGATCGGGAGGATAGTCAGTTTTATGAGGGTATGTTTGGCAGCATGAGTGAAGGAGGCTTTGTTGCGAAATAGGAAGCCGATTATAGATTTAATTTTGGATTGGAGATGCTTAATGTGAGTCTGGAAGGAGAGTTTACAGTCTAACCAGACACCTAGATATTTGTAGTTGTCCACATATTCTAGGTCAGAACCGTCCAGAGTAGTGATGCTAGTTGGGCGGGAGGATGCGGGCAGCAATCGGTTGAAGAGCATGTACTTAGTTTTACTAGCATTGAAAAGCAGTTGGAGGCCAAGGAAGGAGTGTTGTATGGCGTTGAAGCTCGTCTGGAGGTTTGTTAGCACAGTGTCCAAAGAAGGGCAAGAAGTTTACAGAGTGGTGTCATCTGCGTAGAGGTGGAGCGACATCATTGATATATACAGAGAAAAGAGTCGGCCCGAGAAGTGAACCCTGTGGCACCCATATAGAGACTGCCAGAGGTCCGGACAACAGGCACTCCGATTTGACACACTGAACTCTGTCTGAGAGTAGTTGGTGAACCAGGCGAGGCAGTCATTTGAGAAGCCAAGGCTATTGAGTCTGCCGATGATTGCGAATGCTGTGATTGACAGAGTCGAAAGCCTCGGCCAGGTCGATGAAGACGGCTGCACAGTACGGTCTTTTATCGATGGCGGTTATGATATCTTTTAGGACCTTGAGCGTGGCTGAGGTGCACCCATGACCAGCTCGGAAACAAGATTGCATAGTGGAGAATATGGTATGGTGTGATTCGAAATGGTCAGTGATCTGTTCGTTAACTTTGCTTTCGAAGATTTTAGAAAGGCAGGGCAGGATGGATATAGGTCTATAACAGTTTGGGTCTAGAGTGTCTCCCCCTTTGAAGAGGGGGATGACCTTGGCAGCTTTTACATTTTTGGGGATCTCAGACGATACGAAAGAGAGGTTGAATAGGTTAGTAATAAGGGTTGCAACATTTTCGGCTGATCATTTTAGAAAGGGAGGGTCCAGATTGTCTAGCTCAGCTGATTTGTAGAGATCCAGATTTTGCAGCTCTTTCAGAACATCAGCTGTCTGGATTTGGGTGAAGGAGAAGCGGGGGCCTTGGACAAGCTGCTGCAGGGGGTGCTGAGATGTTGGCCGGGTTAGAGGTAGCCAAGTGCAAAGCTTGGTCAGCAGTAGAAAAATGCTTATTGAAATGATTGATTATCGTAGATTTATCGGTGGTGACAGTGTCTCCTATCCTCAGTGCAGTGGGCAGCTAGGAGGTGGTGCTCTTATTCTCCATGGACTTTACAGTGTCCCAATACATTTAGTATTTATTAGTGTTTATTAGTGTTACACAATGCAAATTTCTGCTTGAAAAAGCTAGCCTTAGCTTTCCTGACTGACTTGGTATATTGGTTCCTGACTTCCCTGAAAAGTTGCATATCGCGGGGGCTATTCAATGCTAATGCAGAACGCCACATGATGTTTTTGTGCTGGTCAAGGGCAGTCAACTCTGGGGTGAACCAAGGGCTATATCTGTTCTTAGTTCTACTTTTAAAAAAAAAAATTATTTATGGGGCATGCTTATTTAAGGTGGTGAGGAAAACACTTTTGAAGAGCAACCAGGCATCCTCTACTGACGGGATGAGGTCAATATCCTTCCAGGATACCCGGGCCAGGTTGATTAGGCCTGCTCGCTGAAGTGTTTTAGGGAGCGTTTGACAGTGATGAGGAGTGGTCGTTTGACCACGGACCCATTATGCACGCAGGAAATGAGGCAGTGATCGCTGAGATCCTGGTTGAAGACAGCAGAGGTGTATTTAAAGGGCAAGTTGGTCAGGATGATATCTAAGAGGGTGCCCATGGTTACAGATTTAGGGTTGTACCTGGTAGGTTCCTTGATCATTTGTGTGTGATTAAGGGCGTCTATCTTAGATTGTAGGTCGGCCGGGTTGACAAGCATGTCCAAGTTTAGGTCACCTAACAGTACGAACTCTGAAGATAGATCAGGGGCGATCAATTCACATATGGTGTCCAGGGCACAGCTGGGAGCTGAAGGGGTCTATAACAAGTGGCAACGGTGAGAGACTTGTTAAAAGTAGAAGCTCAAATTGTTTGGGCACAGAAATGGGATAGTATGACAGAACTCTGCAGGCTAACTCTGCCCCCTTTGGCCGTTCTATCTTGTCGGAAAATGTAGTAAGGGAATACCCCCCTGATTTGGACAAAAACAAATGGCGGTATATTGGCATTGGACAAACCATATACACGATGGTCAATACCACCCAATTTGGCGTTGATTCATGCAAAGTATATTGCAAATGCCATATGGCAATTGCCAATTGTAACACTTCAAAATTCCAATAGGGGGCGTGTGCGTTCCACCGGGGCATTTCATATTGCAAATGGCACCCAAGTCAACATCCAAAAGCCAAATTTTGAAAAATGACATTTTTTAAAAAAAACTTAAAAACCCTTAAAAAAGTGCTTTCTGGACCTTTTTTCGAAATTCTTTCGAGTTTTTTGTCAATTACACATGGGTAAGTACTGTATGAGTATACTTTTGTCATCATATATATATATTTTTTAAGTACATGCGCATAAGGCATATGTTTTGTCCATTTGCAATATGATTTCATAGGAAGTCAAAAGTCAAAAGTCAAAAATGTCAAAATTTGGTAAAAAACTTCACACATCCTTAAAAAAGTGCTTTCTGGACCTTTTTTCAAAATTCTTTCGATTTTTGTGTCAATTACACATGTATAAGAACTTTATCAACATACTTTAGTCATACTTTATTATCATATATATATATATATTTTTTTACTTGTGCATAAGGCATATGTTTTCTCCATTTGGAATATGATTTCATAGGAAGTCAAAAGTCAAAAGTCAAAAATGTCAAAATTTGGTAAAAAACTTCATACATCCTTAAAAAAGTGCTTTCTTGACCTTTTTTCAAAATTCTTTCGATTTTTGTGTCAATAACACATGTATAAGAACTTTATCAACATACTTTAGTCATGCTTTATTATCATATTTTTTTTACTTGTGCATAAGGCATATGTTTTCTCCATTTGCAATATGATGTCATAGGAAGTCAAAAGTCTAAGTCAAAAGTAAATATTTTCCTCCGTGCAACTGATGATCTAAAATGTGCAACAAAATTTTTTGGATTTTTTTTGTTTATGTTTCCTTACTTTTTCAAAGTCACTGTGCATTTGCAATATGTTTTAATGGGCAGATACCATCACGAATTTGTCATGCTCAAAATTCAAACTTTACTTTGCTCAAACTATACCTTGGTCAACTTGTATTACATATTTCTTTTTGTTTTACTTGTGCATAAGGCATATGTTTTCTCCATTTGCAATATGATGTCATAGGAAGTCAAAAGTCAAAGTCAAAAGTAAACATTTTCCTCCGTGCACCTGGTGATCTGAAATGTGCACCTGGTGACCTGAAATGTGCACCTGGTGATCTAAAATATGCAACTGGTAACCCAAAAAAAAAATTTTGGGATGTTTTTTTGTTTATGTTTCCTTACTTTTTCAAAGTCACTGTACATTTGCAATATGTTTTAATGGGCAGGTACCATCACGAATTTGTCATGCTCAAAATTCAAACTTTACTTTGCTCAAACTATACCTTGGTCAACTTGTATTACATATTTCTTTTTGTTTTACTTGTGCATAAGGCATATGTTTTCTCCATTTGCAATATGATGTCATAGGAAGTCAAAAGTCAAAGTCAAAAGTAAATATTTTCCTCCGTGCACCTGGTGATCTGAAATGTGCACCTGGTGACCTGAAATGTGCACCTGGTGATCTAAAATATGCAACTGGTAACCCAAAAAAAAATTTTTGGGATGTTTTTTTGTTTATGTTTCCTTACTTTTTCAAAGTCACTGTGCATTTGCAATATGTTTTAATGGGCAGGTACCATCACGAATTTGTCATGCTCAAAATTCAAGCTTGTGATCTAAAATATGCAGCTGGTTACCCAACATTTTTTGGGATGTTTTTTTGTTTATGTTTCCTTACTTTTTCAAAGTCTCTGTGCATTTGCAATATGTTTTAATGGGCAGGTACCATCACGAATTTGTTTATCGAATTTGTTTATGTTTCCTTACTTTTTCAAAGTCACTGTGCATTTGCAATATGTTTCAATGGGCAGGTACCATCACGAATTTGTCATGCTCAAAATTTTTTAGATGTATTTTTTTTTGTTTCTTACTTTTTCAAAGTCACTGTGCATTTGGAATATGTTTTAATGGACAGGTACCATCACGAATTTGTTTATCGAATTTGTTTATGTTTCCTTACTTTTTCAAAGTCACTGTGCATTTGCAATATGTTTCAATGGGCAGGTACCATCACGAATTTGTCATGCTCAAAATTTTTTAGATGTATTTTTTTTTGTTTCCTTACTTTTTCAAAGTCACTGTGCATTTGGAATATGTTTTAATGGGCAGGTACCATCACGAATTTGTTTATCGAATTTGTTTATGTTTCCTTACTTTTTCAAAGTCACTGTGCATTTGCAATATGTTTCAATGGGCAGGTACCATCACGAATTTGTCATGCTCAAAATTTTTTAGATGTATTTTTTTTTGTTTCCTTACTTTTTCAAAGTCACTGTGCATTTGGAATATGTTTTAATGGGCAGGTACCATCACGAATTTGTTTATCGAATTTGTTTATGTTTCCTTACTTTTTCAAAGTCACTGTGCATTTGCAATATGTTTCAATGGGCAGGTACCATCACGAATTTGTTTATCGAATTTGTTTATGTTTCCTTACTTTTTCAAAGTCACTGTGCATTTGCAATATGTTTCAATGGGCAGGTACCATCACGAATTTGTCATGCTCAAAATTTTTTAGATGTATTTTTTTTTGTTTCTTACTTTTTCAAAGTCACTGTGCATTTGGAATATGTTTTAATGGACAGGTACCATCACGAATTTGTTTATCGAATTTGTTTATGTTTCCTTACTTTTTCAAAGTCACTGTGCATTTGCAATATGTTTCAATGGGCAGGTACCATCACGAATTTGTCATGCTCAAAATTTTTTAGATGTATTTTTTTTTGTTTCCTTACTTTTTCAAAGTCACTGTGCATTTGGAATATGTTTTAATGGGCAGGTACCATCACGAATTTGTTTATCGAATTTGTTTATGTTTCCTTACTTTTTCAAAGTCACTGTGCATTTGCAATATGTTTCAATGGGCAGGTACCATCACGAATTTGTCATGCTCAAAAAATTTTAGATGTATTTTTTTTTGTTTCTTACTTTTTCAAAGTCACTGTGCATTTGGAATATGTTTTAATGGGCAGGTACCATCACGAATTTGTTTATCGAATTTGTTTATGTTTCCTTACTTTTTCAAAGTCACTGTGCATTTGCAATATGTTTCAATGGGCAGGTACCATCACGAATTTGTCATGCTCAAAAAATTTTAGATGTATTTTTTTTTGTTTCTTACTTTTTCAAAGTCACTGTGCATTTGGAATATGTTTTAATGGGCAGGTACCATCACGAATTTGTTTATCGAATTTGTTTATGTTTCCTTACTTTTTCAAAGTCACTGTGCATTTGCAATATGTTTCAATGGGCAGGTACCATCACGAATTTGTCATGCTCAAAATTTTTTAGATGTATTTTTTTTTGTTTCCTTACTTTTTCAAAGTCACTGTGCATTTGGAATATGTTTTAATGGGCAGGTACCATCACGAATTTGTTTATCGAATTTGTTTATGTTTCCTTACTTTTTCAAAGTCACTGTGCATTTGCAATATGTTTCAATGGGCAGGTACCATCACGAATTTGTCATGCTCAAAAAATTTTAGATGTATTTTTTTTTGTTTCTTACTTTTTCAAAGTCACTGTGCATTTGGAATATGTTTTAATGGGCAGGTACCATCACGAATTTGTTTATCGAATTTGTTTATGTTTCCTTACTTTTTCAAAGTCACTGTGCATTTGCAATATGTTTCAATGGGCAGGTACCATCACGAATTTGTCATGCTCAAAAAATTTTAGATGTATTTTTTTTTGTTTCTTACTTTTTCAAAGTCACTGTGCATTTGGAATATGTTTTAATGGGCAGGTACCATCACAAATTTGTTTATCGAATTTGTTTATGTTTCCTTACTTTTTCAAAGTCACTGTGCATTTGCAATATGTTTCAATGGGCAGGTACCATCACGAATTTGTTTATCGAATTTGTTTATGTTTCCTTACTTTTTCAAAGTCACTGTGCATTTGCAATATGTTTCAATGGGCAGGTACCATCACGAATTTGTCATGCTCAAAATTTTTTAGATGTATTTTTTTTTGTTTCTTACTTTTTCAAAGTCACTGTGCATTTGGAATATGTTTTAATGGGCAGGTACCATCACGAATTTGTTTATCGAATTTGTTTATGTTTCCTTACTTTTTCAAAGTCACTGTGCATTTGCAATATGTTTCAATGGGCAGGTACCATCACGAATTTGTCATGCTCAAAAAATTTTAGATGTATTTTTTTTTGTTTCTTACTTTTTCAAAGTCACTGTGCATTTGGAATATGTTTTAATGGGCAGGTACCATCACGAATTTGTTTATCGAATTTGTTTATGTTTCCTTACTTTTTCAAAGTCACTGTGCATTTGCAATATGTTTCAATGGGCAGGTACCATCACGAATTTGTTTATCGAATTTGTTTATGTTTCCTTACTTTTTCAAAGTCACTGTGCATTTGCAATATGTTTCAATGGGCAGGTACCATCACGAATTTGTTTATCGAATTTTTTTATGTTTCCTTACTTTTTCAAAGTCACTGTGCATTTGCAATATGTTTCAATGGGCAGGTACCATCACGAATTTGTCATGCTCAAATTTTTTTAGATGTATTTTTTTTTGTTTCTTACTTTTTCAAAGTCACTGTGCATTTGGAATATGTTTTAATGGGCAGGTACCATCACGAATTTGTTTATCGAATTTGTTTATGTTTCCTTACTTTTTCAAAGTCACTGTGCATTTGCAATATGTTTCAATGGGCAGGTACCATCACGAATTTGTCATGCTCAAAATTTTTTAGATGTATTTTTTTTTGTTTCCTTACTTTTTCAAAGTCACTGTGCATTTGGAATATGTTTTAATGGGCAGGTACCATCACGAATTTGTTTATCGAATTTGTTTATGTTTCCTTACTTTTTCAAAGTCACTGTGCATTTGCAATATGTTTCAATGGGCAGGTACCATCACGAATTTGTTTATCGAATTTGTTTATGTTTCCTTACTTTTTCAAAGTCACTGTGCATTTGCAATATGTTTCAATGGGCAGGTACCATCACGAATTTGTCATGCTCAAAATTTTTTAGATGTATTTTTTTTTGTTTCTTACTTTTTCAAAGTCACTGTGCATTTGGAATATGTTTTAATGGGCAGGTACCATCACGAATTTGTTTATCGAATTTGTTTATGTTTCCTTACTTTTTCAAAGTCACTGTGCATTTGCAATATGTTTCAATGGGCAGGTACCATCACGAATTTGTTTATCGAATTTGTTTATGTTTCCTTACTTTTTCAAAGTCACTGTGCATTTGCAATATGTTTCAATGGGCAGGTACCATCACGAATTTGTTTATCGAATTTGTTTATGTTTCCTTACTTTTTCAAAGTCACTGTGCATTTGCAATATGTTTCAATGGGCAGGTACCATCACGAATTTGTCATGCTCAAAAAATTTTAGATGTATTTTTTTTTGTTTCCTTACTTTTTCAAAGTCACTGTGCATTTGGAATATGTTTCAATGGGCAGGTACCATCACGAATTTGTCATGCTCAAAAAATTTTAGATGTATTTTTTTTTGTTTCTTACTTTTTCAAAGTCACTGTGCATTTGCAATATGTTTTAATGGGCAGGTACCATCACGAATTTGTCATGCTATAAAAATCCTGCAGGAATGTGAAATTGACTGGCCCGATGAACTCGGGATGGCTTTGCAGTGATTCTGGGTCATCTCAATCGCTCGTTTGGGTTGATTTCAGAATGTCGCTTTTGGTGATGTTTTTTCACTATAGAATCATATTGCAAATGTACAAGAGTCAAGTGGACAAGAGTCCATCATTCAATTAGATATCATTCTGACCACCAAACTGATACAAACTGACACCAAACCCACTTTTTCCAACTCGTTTAGTAGCCAACTATTACATACTTCAGAGCTGGCCCAAAATTCACAACGCCTTCGGTACAAACCATAAAAAAACCATAAAACACGTAGTTACGTTCTAGCTGCGGGTCCATTTCTTATGTTATGTGTTGGCCTAGCTGAGGCGACCCCGAATCCCAAGTTTCGGCTCGATAGGTCATTTGGTGTCCGAGAAAAACCCTAATTGGTGCTGAAAATCCACTATTTTCCATGACTTGCTACGGGGTCCTTGAATGAGATATCGGACAGAAACGTTGGGGTCTGTCTATATGGGCCGAGACGTTCGCAATGCACCTAGTCTTGCGACTCTGGGACATTTCTAAATGTCGTCATTTTCGTGATGCAAAAATGAATTGAAGTTATTTCAAATGTACGAGGCTGTTTCTCGGTCCGAGAACCTTCTAGAGCCACGTAACTCACCACGCACCATCTACGGGAGGTCTAGAACAGGTTTCTAAAGTTTCGGAACTCTAGGTCCGACGGTTCTTTTTTAGCTCCAACAAAGCTAACTATTGGAGCCACTGTCTGTCTCTACGCACCCCAATACGTCCCTCCATCCAAGTTGTGTTTTAGTGCAATTTTTTTTTCCTTTGATTTTTTTTGGGAAAAATGACTGATTTACAGTTCATGGGGGTTGCCTAATCACACATATGAAGTTTTGGAAAGATCAGACTTTTTTAACCCTTCGAAACAGCCCCTGAGACACCAATTATGGCACTTCCGGTTGGCACAGGAAGTTATAAATCAACACATATCCTCATTGGGGTATGATGTTACAGAATCCTGAGTTTTAAGTCCTTACGTTAAGAATTGACTGATCTACACAGGGTTGAATGCACTATGTCTATCAAACTGCATGCAATGTATGGGTAAACACTTTTAGGGTGATTTGAACCACTTCCGGTTGGTCCAGGAAGCTTAGAATCAACACAGGTAGACCTCATAGTGGCCTGATGGACTGGTACCGAAGACAGGTTCATACGGCATTCATAACCCACATAGGCCTCAGGTTGAAATTAGGGGTGCAGGCAATGTATTCCTATGGGGAGAGATGACACTGTAATCTGTGAGATCAAAAAACACTGTTTTACTGTGAAGGGTTAATGCCACACGGTCAAGGTTAGGCTTGTTCAGATCGGGAGGACCTTAGGAACATTCATGTGGTGGAATTTTTCTTCTCACTCTAACGGTTCTCTCACTGTCACCCAAAAGCAAATGACATTGTGGTGCAGGCTTCATATTGGGCCTACTATTGTAATGGTCGCTGCGCCTAGACCGAGCGAGCTACGGTCAAGCGGGATAGCTCGTTGAACTCAGAACAGTCTGGAGACTATGGTGATGCCATTTTTTGTGTTGATTTCAGAATGCCATTTTGGTGATGGTCCCTCTCCGTTTAAACATATTGCAAATGTACAAAAGTCAACTAGCAAGTCAGTGTCCATCAGTCAATTAGATGTCATTATGACACCAAATGGATATCAATTGACACCAAACCCACTTTTTCCTACTCATTTAGTAGCCAACTATCACATATGTCAGAGCAGGCCCATAATTCACAGCGCCTCTAGTTGAAAACATAATAAAAAGGTAAAACACATAGTTACGTTCTAGCTGCGGGTCCAGTTCGGACATTATGCGAAGTCCTATGTGAGGCGACCCCGAATCCCGAGTTTCGGCTCGATAGGTCATTTGGTGTCCGAGAAAAACCCTAATTGGTGCTGAAAATCCACTATTTTCCATGACTTGCTACGGGGTCCTTGAATGAGCTATCGGACAGAAACTTTGGGGTCCGTCTCTATGGGCCGAGCCGGTTTCAACGCACCTAGCCTTGCGTCTCTGAGACTTTTCTAAACGTCGTCATTTTCGTGATGCAAAAATGAATTGAAGTTATTCCAAATGTACGAGGCTGTTTCTCGGTCCGAGAACCGTCTAGAGCCACGTAACTCGCCACGCACCATGGCCCGGAGGTCTAGAACAGGTTTCTAAAGTTTCGGAACTCTAGGTCCGACCGTTCTTTTTTAGCTCCAACAAAGCTAACTATTGCGGCCACTGTCTGTCTCTACGCACCCCAATACGTCCCTCCATCCAAGTTGTGTTTTAGTGCAAATTTTTTTTCCTTTGATTTTTTTGGGGAAAAATGACTGATTTACAGTTCATGGGGGTTGCCTAATCACATATATGAAGTTTTGGACAGATCTGACTTTTTTAACCCTTCGAAACAGCCCCTGAGACACCAATTATGGCACTTCCGGTTGGCACAGGAAGCTATAAATCACCACATGTCTTGATTGACATGGCCACTTACAGAATCCTGAGTTTTAAGTCCTTACGTTAAGAATTGACTGATCTACACAGGGTTGAATGCACCATGTCTATCAAACTGCAGGCAGTGTATGGGTAAACACTTTTAGGGTGATTTGAACCACTTCCGGTTGGTCCAGGAAGCTTAGAATCGACACAGGTAGACCTCATAGTGGCCTGATGGACTGGTACCGAAGACAGGTTCATACGGCATTCATAACCCACATAGGCCTCAGGTTGAAATTAGGGGTGCAGGCAATGTATTCCTATGGGGAGAGATGACACTGTAATCTGTGAGATCAAAAAACACTGTTTTACTGTTAAGGGTTAATGCCACACGGTCAAGGTTAGGCTTGTTCAGATCGGGAGGACCTTAGGAACATTCCTATGGTGGAATTTTTCTTCTCACCCTAACGGTTCTCTCACTGTCACTCAAAAGCAAATGACATTGTGGGGCAGGCTTCATTTTGGGCCTAATATTCTAATGGTTGCTGCGCCTATACCGAGCGAGCTACGGTCAAGCGGGATAGCTCGTTGAACTCAGCACAGTCTGGAGACTATGGTGATGCCATTTTTTGTGTTGATTTCAGAATGCCATTTTGGTGATGGTCCCTCTCTGTTTAAACATATTGCAAATGTACAAAAGTCAACTAGCAAGTCAGTGTCCATCAGTCAATTAGATGTCATTATGACACCAAACCCACTGTTTCCTACTCATTTAGATGCCAACTATCATATATGTCAGAGCAGTCCCATAATTCACAGCGCCTCTAGTTTAAAACACAATAAAAAGGTAAAACACATAGTTACGTTCTAGCTGCGGGTCCAGTTCGGAAATTATGCGAAGTCCTATGTGAGGCGACCCCGAATCCCGAGTTTCGGCTCGATAGGTCATTTGGTGTCCGAGAAAAACCCTAATTGGTGCTGAAAATCCACTTATTTCCATGCCTTGCTACGGGGTCCTTGAACGAGCTATCGGACAGAAACTTTGGGGTCCGTCTCTATGGGCCGAGCCGGTTTCAACGCACCTAGCCTTGCGTCTCTGAGACTTTTCTAAACGTCGTCATTTTCGTGATGCAAAAATGAATTGAAGTTATTGCGAATGTACGAGGCTGTTTCTCGGTCCGAGAACCATCTAGAGCCACGTAACTCGCCACGCACCATGGCCCGGAGGTCTAGAACAGGTTTCTAAAGTTTCGGAACTCTAGGTCCGACCGTTCTTTTTTAGCTCCAACAAAGCTAACTATTGCGGCCACTGTCTGTCTCTACGCACCCCAATACGTCCCTCCATCCAAGTTGTGTTTTAGTGCAATTTTTTTTTCCTTTGATTTTTTTGGGGAAAAATGACTGATTTACAGTTCATGGGGGTTGCCTAATCACATATATGAAGTTTTGGACAGATCTGAATTTTTTAACCCTTCGAAACAGCCCCTGAGACACCAATTATGGCACTTCCGGTTGGCACAGGAAGCTATAAGTCACCACATATCCTCATTGGGGTATGCTGTTACAGAATCCTGAGTTTTAAGTCCTTACGTTAAGAATTGACTGATCTACACAGGGTTGAATGCACTATGTCTATCAAACTGCATGCAGTGTATGGGTAAACACTTTTAGGGGCATTTGAACCACTTCCGGTTGGTCCAGGAAGCTTAGAATCGACACAGGTAGACCTCATAGTGGCCTGATGGACTGGTACCGAAGACAGGTTCATACGGCATTCATAACCCACATAGGCCTCAGGTTGAAATTAGGGGTGCAGGCAATGTATTCCTATGGGGAGAGATGAAACTGTAATCTGTGAGATCAAAAAACCCTGTTTTACTGTGAAGGGTTAATGCCACACGGTCAAGGTTAGGCTTGTTGAGATCGGGAGGACCTTAGGAACATTCATGTGGTGGAATTTTTCTTCTCACCCTAACGGTTCTCTCACTGTCACTCAAAAGCAAATGACATTGTGGGGCAGGCTTCATTTTGGGCCTACTATTCTAATGGTCGGTTATTGTGTTATTTCAGAAAATCATAGAAAATCACAGAAATGTCGCAGAGCTCCGCAGCACACTTTAAAAAGATTCGTATGAACACCCTGCAACTGGATCTGTAACCGTTGAAAAAAAAAAACGCCTATTTGTGACCATCACCAATTTGTCATTGTTCCGTTTCTCTTAAATGACGATAGATAAATGGCTGGTTCTTTTTTTATTGACACCGGAGGCTCCTTGGCTTTGACCCGAAGTGGAAAAATAATTTCTCTACTTCCATTTTAAGCCTTTAATCCCAGAAAAATGGCCGTAGCTCAAAAACCGTCGAGGCCTAGACGCCATCCCGTTCGGGGCCAACTGCCCCTTGAGCCAAACCTACGCTCGCCAAGTTTCGGCTTCGAAATATTTTCAGTTTTTGAGATAAGGCCCCGTCGCGATTCGTGATGTTTTGCCAAATTGCCATATGATTCCGTATGCCATCTGGTGGGAGTGTCCGGGACGGCGGAAAAACGGTCCGAAACTTGTTTTTTTTTTTAAACGGGAACCGAAAGTCCGACAAAGTTCATTCGATGACTTCCCGGTAGGTCTGGCCCTACCGCACGGCCCGACGCCGACCGCGAATTTTACAAACGATTTCGGACGTCGGGTAAGGGACCGTACATTTGCAATATGGACTTTCTCACTGATCATACACGAAATGCCGAAATGTTCCCTTAATGTATGTTAGGGATGGAAATTTCAGGATTTTTGGTGGCCTTCCTAAGCCAGGATTCAGACACTGCTAGGACATCCGAGTTGGCGGAGTGTGCTAAAGTAGTGTATAAAACAAACTTAGAGAGGATGCTTCTAATGTTAACATGCATGAAACCAAGGCTTTTACGGTTACAGAAGTCAACAAATAAAAATGCCTGGGGAATGGGAGTGATGCTGGGGGCTGCAGGGCCTGGGTTAACCTCTACATCACCAGAGGAACAAAGGAGGAGTTGGATAAGATTACGGCTAAAGGCTATAAGAACTGGTCGTGTAGTGCGTCCGGAACAGAGAGTAAAAGGAGCAGTTTTCTGGACGTGGAAGAATAGATTCAAGGCATAATGTACAGACAAGGGTATGGTTGGATGGGAGTACAGTGGAGGTAAACCTATGCATTGAGTGACGATGAGAGAAGTTTTGTCTCTAGAGGCACCATTTAAGCCAGGTGAGGTCACCGCATGTGTGGGGGGGGTGGAACAAATGGGCTAAGGCATATTGAGCAGGGCTGGTGGCTCTTCAGTGAAATAAGACAAATCACTAACCAAAAAGGCAATAGACAAGGTATATTGACATTAGGGAGAGGCATGTGTAGCTGAGTGATCATAGGGTGCAGCTAGGCGAGCTGGAGACACAGCGATTCAGAGAGCTAGCAGGTCGAGGCTAGCAGATAGGCCTTGGATATGTCGCAACGGAAGAGCCTGTTGAAACCCCCTCGGACGGTTACGTCGGCAGACCAGTCGCGATGGATCGACGGGAATTGACCTGGCTGAGGCTAACGGCTAGGTTAACGGTAATGATCGCTAGCAGTGGCTAACTGAGTAGTAGCTAGTTAGCTTCTGATGGGGGTTCTGGTTCTAATGTATAAAAATAGATCCATACCACATTGGGTGAGGCGGGTTGCAGGAGAGTATATTCAGTCCGTAGATGGAAAATGAGATTAAAAATATAAAAAATGTATACGATATATACACGGGACGGGACAAACAAAAGACTACTATGCCATCTTGGACTAAATTGAGATCCATACCACATTGGGTATTCCCGCCGAGGGGGTTTCAACAGATTGATGAAGAAAAAAATAATTTTAGAATAAGGCTGTAACGTAACAAAATGTGTTAAAAGTCAAGGGGTCCCAATGCACTGTATATGCAAAAGTATGTGGACATCCTTTCAAATGAGTGGATTCGACTATTTCAGCCACATCCGTTGCTTACAGGTGTATCAAATTGAGCACACAGCCATGCAATCTCTATAGACAAACATTGGCAGTAGAACAACCTTACTGAAGAGCTCAATGACTCAATGTGGCACCATTATAGGATGCCACCTTTCCAAGTCAGTTCATCAAATTTCTGCCCTGCTAAAGCTCCCCTGGTCAACTGTAAGTGCTGTTATTGTGAAGTGGAATTGTCTAGGAACAACGACGGCTCAGCTGAGAAGTGGTAGGCCACACAAGCTGAAGCGTGTAGCGTGTAAAAATTGCCTGTCCTGCAAAACTGACTACTGAGTTCCAAACTACCTCTGGAAGCAACGTCAGCATAAGAACTGTTCATCAGGAGCTTCATGAAATGGGTTTCCATGGCTGAGCAGCCACACACAAGCCTAAGATTACCATCATCATTGGATTCTAGAGCAGTGGAGACACGTTCTCTGGATTGATGAATCACGCTTCACAATCTGGCAGTCCGACGAACAACTCTGGAAATGCTACCTGCCCGAATCCAGTGCCAACTTTAAAGTTCGAGGGAGGAGGAATGGTCTGGGGCAGTTTTTCATGGTTTGGGCTAGGCCCCTTAGTTCCAAGTGAAGGGAAATCTTAACGCTACAGCATACACTGACATTCTAGATGATTCTGTGCTTCCAACTTTGTGGGAGGCCCTTTCCTGTTTCAGCATGACAATGCCCAGTGTAGGTCCATACAGAAATGGTTTGTTGAGATCGTTGTGTGGAAGAACTTGACTGGCCTGCACAGAGCCCTAACCTCAACCCCATTGAACACCTTTGGTATGAATTGGAACACCGACTGCGAGCCAGGCTTAACCGTCCAACATCAGTGCCCGACCTCACTAATGCTCTTGTGGTTGAATGGAAGCAAGTCCCCGCAGCCATGATCCAACATCTGGTGGAAAGCCTTCCCAGAAGAGTGGAGGCTATTATAGCAGCAAAGGGGGGATCAACTCCATATTAATGGCCATGATTTTGGAGATGTTCGACAAGCAGGATCCAAATTCTTTTGGTCATAAATTGAACCTTTATTTAACTAGGCAAGTCAGTTAAGAACAAATTCTTATTTACAATGACCGGCCAAAACACCGGACGACGCTGGGCCAATTGTGCGCCGCTCTATGGGACTCTCAATCATGGCTGGTTGTGATACAGCCTGGAATCGAACCAGGGTGTCTGTAGTGACGCCTCTAACACTGAGATGCAGTGCCTTAGACCACTGCGCCACTCGGGAGACCAAAGCCTGGCTGGACAACTAGGTCAGAGGACAGAGACATGTCCAGGTCTTTTTATGGAATGATGGAGAACCGGAGATTACATGTAAAAATTAAAATGGCATCCCCAGGTACTTGGAGACCAAATGTTCCATGGACGTGGGCTTTGTCCTGTTCCTCTGCTTATCCCTGGGCCTGCTCCTCTTCATGCTGTTGGTGCTGCTCCATCAGCTGGCCAGGGACTACCTGCTGGTCTTCTGCCACATCATCCATGGCTAGCTGGAGGAGGTTGTGTGGAGGCTGTGAGGAGTGGCAACCCCAGGGGGTGCTACCGCTACGATGGCTTTGCGTTGTACAGTGGGAGAAACGAGCGCTTGGTGATGGAGCAGCTGCTGCCGGGCCTCCATTCCTGTGTCTCTGTCTGTGGCACCCACCTAACCCTGTGTGTGCGGAGTCGTCACTACCTGCACAGTAACTGGTGTTCCCTGGAGCTGCGACTGGCCACCCTCCGTCTGCTGGTGGAGCACAGGGACATTCTCATCCTGGTCTTCCTGGAGGACATCCCATTTTGCCAGCTGTCTGCCTACTACTGGCTGACCAGGCTAGTTAGGACCTACCTGGACTGGCCCCAGGACCCAGGCCTGCAGCCTGCCTTCTGGGACTGCCTGAACCAGACCCCAGACAGTGACAGAACACACCCATATACTGATGCACTACCTGTAGGCCTACTGTATCATAACAGGGTCTATTTAGAATTTACAGACATGTTGCTTTTTACATTCTGTTCAGCATTACCTGTATTGTGTACTTTCTTTTTAAATCAACATTGTGTATACAGTATAATAATGGATTTTTAAAAATTTGTGTTGTTTTTGTTCTCTCTCACTCAAGAGATAGGTGTTTTATTAGTCATTTGCAATGAGCTCAACCACCGTTGAAATATTCATAGATCCGTGATCAAATGCCCAGGTTAATAATAATTGTGATTGATTTAACGTATAGAGTAGCGCCTGTTTTCAGCAGACAAGCCTTGATGTGGCTTTGATCGTGTGATGGGGCTGACTAGTAAATAAATAAATAGGACTCAAACTGGTAATGCCTTGTCTGTTTGATACCTAATAAACACAACATGTTAAGCATGTTGTTCCACACTCACCGTCATCCGCATCAGAGACATTGAGATCGAGGAAACAGGTTCCAACAGGGCTGTCCTCTGGTACAGAGACGGAGTAAGAGTCCAGTCTGAACACTGGAAGGTTATCGTTGACATCCAGCACATTAAAATAGACCCGGACTCTGCTGGCCCCTAAGTCCCCGTGCTTCACTACCACTGTCAGGATGTAGAGTCTCTGGGTTTCGTAGTCCAGGGAGCGTGACAACAGAAAGTCACCGGAGAGACGGCTGAGCAGGAACAGGCCCTCCCCGTCGTCCTCCGACACAGAGAAGATGGTGTTTGTCGATCCTTTGCTAGGCTCTCCTGCTTCCACGTTCCCCACTATCGTTCCTGTCAACACATGGAATTAGACAGTACAGTCAGGATGACATTCTCTGAATGGTCTGATGGTTTGGTAACTTACTATTACCAATGCTGGTTCCAATGGCTCAGTGGGGTTAAAGTATGGTGCTGGCAACACCAGTGTTGTGCGTTCATTCCCCACAATGTTTCATCATCACCATTCTCTAACATGAGGAAGGTGGAGCACCCCAGGAGGTATTTAATCCTCGAACTGAAGTAGGCAGGGGAGTTGGTGGAATTTCATTTAGAGCCATTTAAAAGAAATACTGAGCATTAACATCTACCAATAACTTCCTAAGCCGATCAGTCAGTAGGAGTCAGCCTGAAGACTTCGTAACTGAGGCATGTGACTCTGGATTTAAGAACAAACATGTATGAACAAGCTTAACTAATCAACATTTAAATATCTGACAGAAGGAAAGGGGTAAACACTGCTCTACCTGGTTGTGTGTCCTCTTTCACTTGAAAAGAATAGACAAGTTTGGAGAAGGACAGTGGTGTGAGACGTCTTTGTGGAGAATGTGTAGCGCCTGGCTTGCTGTTGCCATGCCAATGAGATCTCTGATACCAGGAGGACAGAGGGTGCCGCTGCACCAAGGTCATATTGGACCACTTCTCCTGGTTGCTGGCAGCTTGGCTAGCATCGGCCATATTGGAAAATGGCACTCCATATAAAAACATGAAGTTGACAACCTGTTAAAACAGACAAAGCACACCCCAATGGAGGCATTAGAGCGGTAACATTTGTGGCAATACAAAAAAAGTTCATTGCAAACAGTGTGTGACTTTATAAAAAATACAAAAAATCTTACAAAACATATTATATTAATGTCCAATATGCGTGGTTCAGTATTTTATATAGAAGCAAAAGAATAACTACTCCAGTGTGGATACCACTATATAATTAATGTTGATATTGAGTAACATTTTGAAGGACAAAACATCTATGGTAAACTGAAACCTACATCAACCGGAACAGACACTTCTTAGTCCCTCAGTCTGACACAAAGAGGAGAAAACAGCCTTTGTGGCATACCTTTTCTGAAGGCAGTAACATTATACTTTGAATTGGTGGCGCTGCACTTTAGCTGTTCCACTTCTTTCTCTATTTCTCGTTCACAGCACCAGAGACCAGTCTTGAATGTTTCATTCATCCCCTCCCCCGGGATCCTGCCTTTGACAGTCCCTATAATGCCAACCTGTTCTATTACTTCAGACAGAGTGAGAGGACTCTATAACTGTTTCTGTCTGCTGCTTTCTCAGTCTTTCAATTGGAAAACTTTTCTGTTTGAACAGGAGTTCATAGCCAGCCAACTTTTAAAAAAGTCCAACACAGCAGTTTTTATCTCAATATCAAATGACTTCTGGGTAACAATGAAGTACCTTACTGTAATTGTTTTCAATTCAAATGGTAAAAAATAAATGTGGAAATATATAAAGTACAGGAAATCACATTTTAGACTGCACTGCCCCTTTAGGGTGCATGGTTTATTTTTTTCCTCGTGAGAAATACGCATACATTGAAGAATAAAAAGACAAAACAATTGAAAAATTGTGGCACACTATTGGTCACTGACTGGAATTTGGAACCGACTCCAAAACTACAGTGGACTACAACTAGGCAATACAAGACTAGACTAGACTTTCAGGACCTCAGGTGAAGAATAGAGATCATATGAAAGCAGGTTGATTAAAACAGAAGATGTTATAGAATGCAAAATAACATGTAGGTCTATGGAACTCTTGAAAGTCCTGAATGATTGTCGTAATTCGAGGAAACTTACCATTAGATAAAAAAGGAAAGTTTTCCAATTGATTAATGATCCAGCAGTGTCCATTTTCGTGATCAAAGACACAATCTTAACCATTTGAGCGCAGTTACCTCTCCATTGGTGTTTTCACACGAGTGATGATAGTGAGAAAACCGCATGCATTTAGATCACATAAATGTTTCCAGGGGGTACGTCCGTGCTGGCGGCACTCATGTAGCCTAGTCAAATAGTTGGTCGCAGCACAGGCAAGGGGAAACTTGTTGGAGCCTATCGCGGGTGAAAAGAGCTAACAATGAGCCGAATGAGCTGTCACCTACAATTGAACGTCTGCCTGAACATGCTGACCACACCGGTCGCGTTACGTGCAAAGCGTTGCCAAATCAATTTACACATACATGTTAAGCTTCGAACACACCGACAGCTTCATTGCATTTTGGTACAACAGAATTACATTAATTTCCAATGAAACGCTGCGTTTCAAATCATACCAAATCAAATTGTATTAGTCACATGCACCTAATACAACAGATATACACCAAACAGTGAAATGCCTACTTAGGAGCCCCTAACCGACAGTGCAATTTCAAAAAATATATGGATAAGAATAAGAGATAAAAGTAACACGTAATTAAAGAGCAGCAGTAAAAAATAACAATATACAGTGCCTTGCGAAAGTATTCGGCCCCCTTGAACTTTGCGACCTTTTGCCACATTTCAGGCTTCAAACATAAAGATATAAAACTCTATTTTTTTGTGAAGAATCAACAACAAGTGGGAAACAATCATGAAGTGGAATGACATTTATTGGATATTTCAAACTTTTTTAACAAATCAAAAACTGAAAAATTGGCCGTGCAAAATTATTCAGCCCCCTTAAGTTAATACTTTGTAGCGCCACCTTTTGCTGCGATTACAGCTGTAAGTCGCTTGGGGTATGTCTCTATCAGTTTTGCACATCGAGAGACTGAATTTTTTTCCCATTCCTCCTTGCAAAACAGCTCGAGCTCAATGAGGTTGGATGGAGAGCATTTGTGAACAGCAGTTTTCAGTTCTTTCCACAGATTCTCGATTGGATTCAGGTCTGGACTTTGACTTGGCCATTCTAACACCTGGATATGTTTATTTTTGAACCATTCCATTGTAGATTTTGCTTTATGTTTTGGATCATTGTCTTGTTGGAAGACAAATCTCCGTCCCAGTCTCAGATCTTTTGCAGACTCCATCAGGTTTTCTTCCAGAATGGTCCTGTATTTGGCTCCATCCATCTTCCCATCAATTGGTATTACAGATTCAGTCAGGGACAGGTTGAAAATGTCAGTGAAGACACTTGCCAGTTGGTCAGCGCATGCTCTGAGTACATGTCCTGGGCATCCGTCTGGCCCTGCGGCCTTGTGAATGTTGACCTGTTAAAAGGTCTTACTCACATCAGCTACGGAGAACGTGATCACACAGTTGTCCGGAACAGCTGATGCTCTGCTCTCATGCATGCTTCAGTGTTGTTTGCCTCGAAACGAGTTTAGAAGTAATTTAGCTCGTCTGGTAGGCTCGTGTCACTGGGCAGCTCTCGGCTGTGCTTCCCTTTGAAGTCTGTAATAGTTTGCGAGCCCTGCCACATCTGACAAGCGTCGGAGCCAGTGTAGTACAATTCAATCTTACTCCTGTATTGACGCTTTGCCTGTTTGATGGTTCGTCGGAGGGCATAGCAGAATTTCTTATAAGCGTCCGGATAAGAGTGCCACTCCTTGAAAGCAGCAACTCTACCCTTTAGCTCTTTAGCTTATGTACGTACAGTCACTGTGGGGACAACATCATCTATGCACTTATTGATGAAGCAAGTGACTGATGTGGTGTAGTCCTTAATGTGGTGTACTCCTGTGCTTCAACCTGAGGAAAAGAGCAAAGAGTGGGAAGAAATGAACCTCACTGCTCAAATTTCAGAGCTGGTTCAAGATGCTGAGTCTTGTCACAACTTCCGGACTTGTCTCCCTGCGCTGCGGTGCAGTTTGTTGCTAATTGGCTACCTCCCAAATTTACGTTTTTTACTTTTCCATTTTTAATAACTGTTTAATTAAAGTTTTTTCCCCTTGCTCAACTTTTTTTCATTCAACTTTTTCACTCCGGATGCTTTATCTGGACATGGTTCTACAGGACCTCCACCAGCCGAAGGTAAGTAATAACATTAACATGATGCCATCTAATTGCAGTCACTGTACTCATAATACACAGGAAAACTATTGCCTTATGGTGAGGATAGCCGTGCTGCAAGCCCAGCTTCATATGCAATCATTAGACAATGGTCATTTAAGTGTAGGAAACGATGAAACTGTATCTGTGCCACCAGTAAGTACAGATAGTAGTATAAATCCCCTCGTACAGTCCCCTAGCTGGACAATTTTCTCAAGGCTTCTAGAAAGAAATGTTGTCAGAAATGCTCAACCGGTGTCGCTCATTCAGCTGACAGAAACGTTCAATCGGTTCTCCCCATTAAGCATCGAGTCGGAGTCAGAGGCCGAGCCTTCTCTGGTCTCTGGCCACCGAATCCTCCCACCATTACCTCTGACAAATTGAAAACCCTAGTCATTGGCGACTCCTTTACCCGCAGTATTAGACTTAAAACTAATCATCCAGCGATCATACACTGTTTACCAGGGGGCAGGGCTACCAACATAAAGGATAATCTGAAGAGGGTGCTGGCTAAGGCTAAAACTGGCGAGTGTAGAGAGTATTTTGTGCAATTTTGTTATCTAAGTCGGCACCAACGATGTTAGGATGAAACAGTCAGAGGTCACCAAGCACAACATAACTTCAGCATGTAAATCAGCTAGAAAGATGTGCCGGCATTGAGTAATTGTCTCTGGCCCCCTCCCAGTTATGGGGAGTGATGAGCTCTACAGCAGTCTCACAACTCAATCGCTGGTTGAAAAAGTTTTATGTCCTTCCCAAAAGATAGAATTTGTAGATAACTGGCCTCTTTATGGGACTCATCCACCAACAGGATCAAGTCTGGCCTGCTGAGGAGTGATGGGACTCCATCCTAGCTGGAGGGGTGCTCTCATCTTAACTATCAACATAGACAGGGCTCTAACTCCCCTAGCTTCACAATGAGATAGGGTGCAGGCCAGGCAGCAGGTTGTAAGCCAGCTTTCTGGTTTCTGACACTAGCATAGTCAGTGTAGTCAGCTCAGCTATCCCCATTGAGATCGTGTCTGTGCCTCAACCTGGGTTAAGCAAAACTAAACATGGTGGTGTTTGCTTTAGCAATCTCACTGGAAAAAAGACCTCCATTCCTATCATAGTTGAAAGTGATTGTGTAACGAGGTGTTGCTAACATTGACGATAGCAAATTTGAATTTACAAAAAAAAGACTGCGTTTTCGTCTTTTGAGCTTCTAGTCATGAAATCTATGCAGCCTACTCAATCCCTTTTTATAGCTACTGTTTACAGGCCTCCTGGGCCATATAAAGCATTCCTCACTGAGTTCCCTGAATTCCTATCGGACCTTGCAGTCATTGCAGATAATATTCTAAGTTTTGGGGACTTTAATATTGTCACGAATCGGCTCGAAGTCCGTAACAAAAAGGGAGACAACGTAGAGATAAGGAATAACTCAAATATATTTATTAACTAAAACAACCTAAATACAATTTACAATGGTGTGTGTAATCAGTAGTGTAAGTGAGTGGTTGTGTGCATAGATGTGATAATAAGGGGTGTTGAAAGGTGCCAAAGCAAACAAACAAAGCGGCCACAAAAATGGCTCTACCAAAATCTAACATTGTCTCTGCATGGAGAGAGTCTCCTCAATGAATGGGGAAGATGTGTATTTATCCCGGGACACCCCCGGGCCCAGGTGTGTCCCATGTCGCTGACGACCCTCCCAGCGTCGCCCACCGACATCCTAACAAGGAAAACAAGAGCAAAGAGAAAGAATACTGCAGACAGAGTGGGAGGTTCGTCACAATCTTCACATTTAAAAGTCCACAGACCCACTCCAAAATGCTTTCGGAGCTATCATCGACTCAGTGGGTTTTGTCCAACAAGTCTCCGAACCTACTCACTGCTACAGTCATACCCTGGACCTAGTTTTGTCCTGTGGAATAAATATTGTGGATCTAAATGTTTTTCCTCATAATCCTGGACTATCGGACCACCATCTTATTATGTTTGCAATCGCAACAAATAATCTGTTTAGACCCCAACCACGGATCATCAAAATCCCTGCTATAAATTCTCAGACAACCCAAAGATTCCTAGATGCCCTTCCAGACTCCATCCGCCTACCAAGGATGTCAGAGCACAAAAATCAGTTAACCACCTAACTGAGAAACTAAATTTAACCTTGCTTCATACCCTAGATGCAGTTGCACCCCTAAAAACAAAAAACATTTGTCACAAGAAACTAGCTCCCAGGTGTACAGAAAATACCAGAGCCCTGAAGCAAGCTTCCAGAAAATTGGAACGGAAATGGCGCTCCATCAAACTGGAAGTCTTCCGACTAGCTTGGAAAGACATTACCATGCAGTATCGAAGAGCCCTCACTGCAGCTCGATCATCCTATTTTTCCAACCTAATTGAGGAGAATAAAAACAATCCAAAATTGATTTTCGATCCTGTCGCAAAGCTAACTAAAAAGCAGCATTCCCCAGGAGAGGATGGCTTTCACTTCAGCAGTGATGAATTCATGAACTTCGTTGACGAAAATATCAAAACACTGCCAGGACCTAGGATCAATGGAGACATTCAAGTTTTTTAATCCTATATCCCTTGACGCTTTCATGAAATTATTCATCACCTCTAAACTTTCAAGATGCATACTGGACCCTATTCCAATCAAACTACTGAAAGAGCTGCTTCCTGTGCTTGGTCCTCTTATGTTGAACATAATAAACGGCTCTCTATCCACCGGATTTGTACTAAACTCCCTAAAAGTGGCAGTAATAAAGCATTTTGAAAAAGCCAAACCTTGACCCATAAAATATAAAAAACGATCGGCCTATATCGAATCTCCCATTCCTCTCAAATGTTTTTGAAAAAGCTGTTGCGCAGTAACTCACTGCCTTCCTGAAGACAAATACTATATCCGAAACGCTTCAGTCTGGTCTTAGACCCAATCATAGCGCTGAGACTGCACTCGTGAAGGTAGTAAATGGCCTTTTAATGGCGTCAGACCCCAAGGCTCTGCATCTGTCCTTGTGCTCCTAGACCTTAGTGCTGCTTTTGACACCATCGATCACCACATTCTTTGGAGAGATTGGAAACTCTAATTGGTGTACACGGACAAGTTCTGGCCTGGTTTAGATCTTATCTGTCGAAAATACATCACTTTGTCTCTGTGGATGGTTTGTCCATTGTAAGTTTCAGTGTTCCTCAAGGCTCAGTTTTAGGACCACTATTGTTTTCACTATATATTTTACCTCTTGGTGATGTAATTTGGAAACATAATATTAACTTTCACTGCTATGCAGACGATACACAGCTGTACATTTAGATGAAACATGGTGAAGCCCCAAAATTTCCCTCCCTGGAAGCCTGTGTCTCAGGCATAAGGAGGTGGATGGCGGCAAATGTTTTACTTTTAAACTCGGACCAGAGATGCTAGTTCTAGGTCCAAAGAAACAAAGAGATCTTCTGTTGGATCTGACAATTCATCTTTGTGGTTGTACAATCGTCTCAAATAAAAAACTGTGAAGGACCTCAGCGTTACTCTGGACCTTGATCTCTCTTTTGACGAACATATCAAGAATATTTCAAGGACAGCTTTTTCCCATCTTCGTAATGTTGCAAAAATAATGGAGAAAAGCTAATCCATGCTTTTGTCACATCTAGATTAGACTACTGCAATGCTCTACTTTCCGGCTAACTGGATAAAGCACTAAATAAACGTAATTTAGTGCTAAACACGGCTGCTAGAATCTTGACTAGAACCAAAACATTTGATCATATTACTCCAGTGCTAGCCTCTCTACACTAGCTTCCTGTTAAGGCTAGGGCTGATTTCAAGGTTTTACTGCTAACCTACAAAGCATTACATGGGCTTGCTCCTACCCATCTCTCCGATTTCGTCCTGCCATACATACCTACATGTATGTTACGGTCACAAGATGCAGGCCTCCCTATTGTCCCTAGAATTTCTAAGGAAGCAGCTGGAGGCAGGGCTTTGTCCTAAATTTTTATGTAATGGTCTGCCTATCCATGTGAGATAAAAAACTGAAAAATTGGGCGTGCAAAATTATTCAGCCCCCTTAAGTTAATATTTTGTAGCGCCACCTTTTGCTGCGATTACAGCTGTAAGTCGCTTGGGGTATGTCTCTATCAGTTTTGCACATCGAGAGACTGAAATTTTTTCCCATTCCTCCTTGCAAAACAGCTTGAGCTCAGTGAGGTTGGATGGAGAGCATTTGTGAACAGAAGTTTTCAGTTCTTTCCACAGATTCTCGATTGGATTCAGGTCTGGACTTTGACTTGGCCATTCTAACACCTGGATATGTTTATTTTTGAACCATTCCATTGTAGATTTTGCTTTATGTTTTGGATCATTGTCTTGTTGGAAGACAAATCTCCGTCCCAGTCTCAGGTCTGTTTGACAGTGGGGATGGTGTGTGTAGCTTTTACGCCAAACATAATGTTTTGCATTGTTGCCAAAAAGTTCAATTTTGGTTTCATCTGACCAGAGCACCTTCTTCCACATGTTTGGTGTGTCTCCCAGGTGGCTTGTGGCAAACTTTAAACGACACTTTTTATGGATATCTTTAAGAAATTGCTTTCTTCTTGCCACTCTTCCATAAAGGCCAGATTTGTGCAATATACGACTGATTGTTGTCCTATGGACAGAGTCTCCCACCTCAGCTGTAGATCTCTGCAGTTCATCCAGAGTGATCATGGGCCTCTTGGCTGCATCTCTGATCAGTCTTCTCCTTGTATGAGCTGAAAGTTTAGAGGGACGGCCAGGTCTTGGTAGATTTGCAGTGGTCTGATACTCCTTCCATTTCAATATTATCGCTTGCACAGTGCTCCTTGGGATGTTTAAAGCTTGGGAAATCTTTTTGTATCCAAATCCGGCTTTAAACTTCTTCACAACAGTATCTCGGACCTGCCTGGTGTGTTCCTTGTTCTTCATGATGCTCTCTGCGCTTTTAACGGACCTCTGAGACTATCACAGTGCAGGTGCATTTATACGGAGACTTGATTACACACAGGTGGATTGTATTTATCATCATTAGTCATTTAGGTCAACATTGGATCATTCAGAGATCCTCACTGAACTTCTGGAGAGAGTTTGCTGCACTGAAAGTAAAGGGGCTGAATAATTTTGCACGCCCAATTTTTCAGTTTTTGATTTGTTAAAAAAGTTTGAAATATCCAATAAATGTAGTTCCACTTCATGATTGTGTCCCACTTGTTGTTGATTCTTCACGAAAAAATACAGTTTTATATATTTATGTTTGAAGCCTGAAATGTGGCAAAAGGTCGCAAAGTTCAAGGGGGCCGAATACTTTCGCAAGGCACTGTATGCAGGCTTAGTCTCAACTTTTAGGTCTATTGAAGACTCATATTTTCAGTAGGCCCTATGCTTGAGTGTAGTCTGGCCCAAGGGTGTGAAGATCTTCATGGACTATACTCACCCTTGTCTCAGGGTAGTAAGTTGGTGGTTTGCGGATATCCCGCTAGTGGTGTGGAGGCTGTGCTTTGGCCCTGTCCGGGGGTTGCCGGATGGGGCCAGTGTCTCCCTCTTGTCTCAGCCTCCAGTATTTATGCTGCAGTAGTTTGTGTCGGGGGGCTAGGGTCAGTCTGGTGTAGTTCTCCTGTCTTATCCGGTGTCGTGTGTGAATTTAAGATCCTTCTAATTTTCTCTCTCTCCCTCCCCTCAGACCTGAGCCCTAAGACCATGCCTCAGGACTACCTGGCCCGATGACTCCTTGCTGTCCCCAGTCCACCTGGTTGTGCTGCTGCTCCAGTTTCAACTGTTCTGCCTGCGGCTATGGAACCCTGACCTGTGGAACACCGGACGTGCTATCTTGTCCCGGATCTGCTGTTTTTGACTCTCTCTCCCTACCGCACATGCTGTCTCAAACTCCGATTGCCTGGCTATGAAAAACCAACTGATATTTTCTCCTGAGGTGCTGACCTGTTGCACCCTCTACAACCACTGTGATTATTATTATTTGACCCTGTTGGTCATCAATGAACGTTTGAACATCTTGGCCATGTACTGTGTACTCCACCCGGCACAGCCAGAAGGCCATGTACTCCACCCGGCACAGCCAGAAGAGGCCAACTGGCTAATGCAATAGCGGCTGTCAATGCAATGGCTGGTCTGGAGTTTGTCTGATGTGTACCATTATACACTGCTCAAAAAATAAAGGGAACACTTAAACAACACAATGTAACTCCAAGTCAATCACACTTCTGTGAAATCAAACTGTCCACTTAGGAAGCAACACTGATTGACAATAAATTTCACATGCTGTTGTGCAAATGGAATAGACAATAGGTGGAAATTATAGGCAATAAGCAAGACACCCCAAATAAAGGAGTGGTTCTGCAGGTGGGGACCACAGACCACTTCTCAGTTCCTATGCTTCCTGGCTGATGTTTTGGTCACTTTTGAATGCTGCCGGTGCTTTCACTCTAGTGGTAGCATGAGACGGAGTCTACAACCCACACAAGTGGCTCAGGTAGTGCAGCTCATCCAGAATGGCACATCAATGCGAGCTGTGGCAAGAAGGTTTGCTGTGTCTGTCAGCGTAGTGTCCAGAGCATGGAGGCGCTACCAGGAGACAGGCCAGTACATCAGAAGACGTGGAGGAGGCCGTAGGAGGGCAACAACCCAGCAGCAGGACCGCTACCTCCGCATTTGTGCAAGGAGGAGCAGGAGGAGCACTGCCAGAGCCCTGCAAAATGACCTCCAGCAGGCCACAAATGTGTATGTGTCTGCTCAAACGGTCAGAAACAGACTCCATGAGGGTGGTATGAGGGCCCAACGTCCACAGGTGGGGGTTGTGCTTACAGCCCAACACCGTGCAGGACGTTTTTCATTTGCCAGAGAACACCAAGATTGGCAAATTCGCCACTGGCGCCCTGTGCTCTTCACAGATGAAAGCAGGTTCACACTGAGCACATGTGACAGACGTGACAGTCTGGAGACGCCGTGGAGAACGTTCTGCTGCCTGCAACATCCTCCAGCATGTCCGGTTTGGCGGTGGGTCAGTCATGGTGTGGGGTGGAATTTCTTTGGGGGGCCGCACAGCCCTCCATGTGCTCGCCAGAGGTAGCCTGACTGCCATTAGGTACCGAGATGAGATCCTCAGACCCCTTGTGAGACCATATGCTGGTGCGGTTGGCCCTGGGTTCCTCCTAATGCAAGACAATGCTAGACCTCATGTGGCTGGAGTGTGTCAGCAGGTCCTGCAAGAGGAAGGCATTGATGCTATGGACTGGCCCGCCCGTTCCCCAGACCTGAATCCAATTGAGCACATCTGGGACATCATGTCTCGCTCCATCCACCAACGCCACGTTGCACCACAGACTGTCCAAGAGTTGGCGGATGCTTTAGTCCAGGTCTGGGAGGAGATCCCTCAGGAGACCATCCACCACCTCATCAGGAGCATTATTATGTTATTTTAGTGTTCCCTTTATTTTTTTGAGCAGTGTATTTCACATGATAGGCAAACCACTGTCATGCCTTTTCACACAAAACATATATGTACACAGATAAAAGAGACAATTGCCTTCAAGTAGGTCGTTTTGGTTTTATTTACCTTGTCCTCTCTTGCTCATGTCGGTAGCTACTTCCTGATATTTGATTGATGGAACAATCCAGCCAATGGTTAGGCGGCTGTGGTTTTGGCAACGGGAACTGATTGGTCAGGAGTTAAAGGTCCTGCCCCCAGAGCTGTTCAAATCAAATCAAATCAAATGTATTTATATAGCCCTTCGTACATCAGCTGATATCTCAAATGGCTGTCCAGAAACCCAGCCTAAAACCCCAAACAGCAAGCAATGCAGGTGTAGAAGCACGGTGGCTAGGAAAAACTCCCTAGAAAGACCAAAACCTAGGATGAAACCTAGAGAGGAACCAGGCTATGTGGGGTGGCCAGTCCTCTTCTGGCTGTGCCGGGTGGAGATTATAACAGAACATGGCCAAGATGTTCAAATGTTCATAAATGACCAGCATGGTCGAATAATAATAAGGCAGAACAGTTGAAACTGGAGCAGCAGCAGGGCCAGGTGGACTGGGGACAGCATGGAGTCATCATGTCAGGTAGTCCTGAGGCATGGTCCTAGGGCTCAGGTCCTCCTCCGAGAGAAAGAGAGAATTAGAGAGAGCACTTTTAAATTCACACAGGACACCAAATAGGACAGGAGAAGTACTCCAGATATAACAAACTGACCCTAGCCCCCCGACACTGTGGCCCCATCCGAGGACACCCCCGGACAGGGCCAAACAGGAAGGATATAACCCCACCTACTTTGCCAAAGCACAGCCCCCACACCACTAGAGGGATATCTTCAAACACCAACTTACCATCCTGAGACAAGGCTGAGTATAGCCCACAAAGATCTCCGCCACGGCACAACCCAAGGGGGGGCGCCAACCCAGACAGGATGACCACATCAGTGAATCAACCCACTCAGGTGACAAACCCCCTCCAGGGACGGTATGAGAGAGCCCCAGTAAGCCAGTGACTCAGCCCCTGTAA
Organism: Oncorhynchus mykiss; assembly: GCF_057628025.1. NCBI lineage: Eukaryota > Metazoa > Chordata > Actinopteri > Salmoniformes > Salmonidae > Oncorhynchus > Oncorhynchus mykiss. The sequence continues at coordinate 45,177,821 of NC_143036.1, forward strand.
TAGGGTTAGAGGCAGAGAATCCCAGTGGAAAGAGGGGAACCGGCCAGGCAGAGACAGCAAGGGCGGTTCGTTGCTCCAGAGCCTTTCCGTTCACCTTCCCACTCCTGGGCCAGACTACACTCAATCATATGACCCACTGAAGAGATGAGTCTTCAGTAAGGACTTAAAGGTTGAGACCGATTTTGCGTCTCTGACATGGGTAGGCAGACCGTTCCATAAAAATGGAGCTCTATAGGAGAAAGCCCTGCCTCCAGCTGTTTGCTTAGAAATTCTAGGGACAATTAGGAGGCCTGCGTCTTGTGACCATAGCATACGCGTAGGTATGTACGGCAGGACCAAATCAGAGAGATAGGTAGGAGCAAGCCCATGTAATGCTTTGTAGGTTAGCAGTAAAACCTTGAAATCAGCCCTTGCTATGACAGGAAGCCAGTGTAGGGAGGCTAGCACTGGAGTAATATGATCAAATTCTTTGGTTCTAGTCAGGATTCTAGCAGCCGTATTTAGCACTAACTGAAGTTTATTTAGTGCTTTATCCGGGTAGCCGGAAAGTAGAGCATTGCAGTAGTCTAACCTAGATGTGACAAAAGCATGGATACATTTTTCTGCATCATTTTTGGACAGAAAGTTTCTGATTTTTGCAATGTTACGTAGATGGAAAAAAGCGGTCCTTGAAATGGTCTTGATATGTTCTTCAAAAGAGAGATCAGGGTCCAGAGTAACACTGAGGTCCTTCACAGTTTAATTTGAGACGACTGTACAACCATTAAGAATAATTGTCAGATTCAACAGAAGATCTCTTTGTTTCTTGGGACCTAGAACAAGCATCTCTGTTTTGTCCGAGTTTAAAAGTAGAACGTTTTTAGCCATCCACTTCCTTATGTCTGAAACACATGCTTCTAGCGAGGGCAATTTTGGGGCTTCACCATGTTTCATTGAAATGTACAGCTGAGTGTCATCCGCATAGCAGTGAAAGTTAACATTATGTTTTCGAATGACATCCCCAAGAGGTAAAATATATAGTGAAAACAATAGTGGTCCTAAAACGGAACCTTGAGGAACACCGAAATTTACAGTTGATTTGTCAGAGGACAAACCATTCACAGAGACAAACTGATATCTTTCCGACAGATAAGATCTAAACCAGGCCAGAACTTGTCCGTGTAGACCAATTTGGGTTTCCAATCTCTCCAAAAGAATGTGGTGATCGATTGTATCAAAAGCAGCACTAAGGTCTAGGAGCACGAGGACAGATGCAGTGCCTCGGTCTGATGCCATTAAAAGGTAATTTACGACCTTCACAAGTGCAGTCTCAGTGCTATGATGGGGTCTAAAACCAGACTGAAGCATTTCGTATACATTGTTTGTCTTCAGGAAGGCAGTGAGTTGCTGCGCAACAGCCTTTTCTAAAAATTTAGAGAGGAATGGAAGATTCGATATAGGCCGATAGTTTTTTATATTTTCTGGGTCAAAGTTTGGCTTTTTCAAGAGAGGCTTTATTACTGCCAGTTTGGTACACATTCGGTGGATAGAGAGCCGTTTATTATGTTCAACGTAGGAGGGCCAAGCACAGGAAGCAGCTCTTTCAGTAGTTGCTAAATGTTAGCAACACCTCCGCCTTTGCGGGATGCACGGGGGATATGGTCACTAGTGTAGCCAGGAGGTGAGGCCTCATTTAACACAGTAAATTCATCAGGCTTAAGCCATGTTTCAGTCAGGCCAATCACATCAAGATTATGATCAGTGATTAGTTCATTGACTCTAATTGAACTGTTACCTGCGAAACTCTTTACATATTTTCACAACTTTCTACAAGTTTACGAATCTCTTGGTAAAGTGACAAGAGTGACAGAACTCTGAGTGCGTGCAGATTCAAAATCTGCAAGTGTATTTTTGATTCACAGCAGAATATTCATCCTCGTAAATGGACTTTTAATAATTCTGAAAATAAATGATGATTGCAAATCTTATTGAATGTATTCAAATGTCAAGTTACAAGTTTGTGACCGTTGTTAAATCTTTTGAAATTCAATTACACATTTGCGAATCGTACTTGCAACCCACAAATCTCAATCTACATTGAAAGACCATGTTAATTCATGACGGTATCTTATATCGCTAGTACACTCTTTAAAAAAAAGAACCAAGAAGGGTTCTATGTTTGCATCGTATACACTGAGTTTACAAAACATTAGGAACACCTGCTTTTTCCATGACATAGACTGACCAGGTGAATCTAAAGTGAAAGCTATGATCCCTTATTGATGTCATTTGTTAAAACCACTTCATTCAGCGTAGATGCTTGGGAGGTGACAGGTTAAAGGTGGACGTTTTGTAGAATAATAGTGAAAACATCAAAACTATGAAATAAAACATGGAATCATGTAGTAACCCAAAAAGTGTTAAACAAATGAAAATATATTTTATATTTCAGATTCTTCAAAGTAACCACCCTTTGCCTTGATGACAGCTTTGCACATTCTTGCCATTCTCTCAACCAGCTTCCTGTGGTAGTGACCTGGAATGCATTTCAATGAACAGGTGTGTCTCGTTAAAAGTTCATTTGTGGAATGTCTTTCCTTCTTGATGCATTTGAGCCAATCAGTTGTGTTGTGACAAGGTAGGGGTGGTATACAGAAGATAGCCCTATATGTTAAAAGTCCATATTATGGCAAGAACAACTCAAATACGCAAGAGAAATGACAGTCCATAATTACCTCAAGACATGAAGGTCAGTCAATCTGGAAAATGTCAAGAACTGTGCAGTCGCAAAAACCATCAAGCTCTATGATGAAATTGGCTCTCATGAGGACCGCCACAGGAAAGGAAGACCAAGAGTTACCTTTGATGCAGAGGATAAGTTCATTAGAATTACCAGCCTCAAAAAGTGCAGCCCAAAGAAATGTTTCACAGAGTTCAAGTAACATCTCAACATCAACTGTTCAGAAGAGACTGTGTGAATCAGGCCTTTGTGGTTGAATTGCTGCAAATAAACTACTATTAAAGGACACCAATAAGAAGAAGGGACTTGCTTGGGCCAAGAAGGAAGTGTGATTGTGTGGGGGTCCTTTGCTGGTGACACGGTCAGTGATTTATTTAGAATTCTAGGCACACTTAACCAGCATGGCTACCAAAGCAGTTTGCAGCGATACGCCATCCCATATGGTTTGGGCTTATTGGGACTATCATTAGTTTTTCAACAGGACAATGACCAAACACACCTCCAGGCTGTGTAAGGGCTATTTGACTAAGAATGAGAGTGATAGAGTGCTGCATCAGATGACCTGGCCTCTACAATCACCCGACCTCAACCCAGTTGAGATGGTTTGAGCTGAGTTGGACCTTAGAGTGAACGGGAAAGCAGTCAACAAGTGCTCAGCATATGTGGGAACTCCTTCAAGTCTGTTGGAAAAGCATTCCAGGTGAAGCTGGTTTTAGAGAATGCCAAGAGTGTGCAAAGCGGTTATCAAGGCAAAGGGTGGCTACTTTGAAGAATCTTAACTATCTTTTGATTTGTGTAACACTTTTTTGGTTACCACATGATTCCATATGTGTTATTTCATGGTTTTGATGTCTTCACTATTAGAAAATGTAGAAAATAGTAAAAAATAAAATAAAATAAAAAATATGGAATGCGTAGGTGTGTCCAAACTTTTGTCTGGTACTTTACATTTGCACATAAATACTGGTAGTCCACTTATATAGTTATAAACATACTAAAACATGCTCAAGCCAACTGTACTGTATCATCCAGAAAGCCATATGTATTGATGCGCTTTAACATTAGAATTCTGATATATTTAGAATGACTGTTTTGAGTGCCCTACGTTGAGTTTATCATTTAAATTCAAGACCGTCAACTTAGCACACATCGACACTGTAGTAACCTGGTATATTTATGTTAAGTATTATGCTTAACAATAGATGGCAGTATTGACACAATACGTGGTTTGCTTTCCGCTATCCGTAGCCGTTTAAATGTCTGCCATATATATCAGGCTCTAGAAAGCCTCAGGTGCATTCCAGTAATGTTATTCAAGGTTACAATTAAATACTAAAACATACTTACGTGTCCGGTGTCATCAATCTAAGAAGCATCCTAAAATACTACAGACCCGGTTAGAATACATTTACAAACAGGAGACAGTTGAACTTTTCTCATTACAGCCCCCGTTTGTTTTACTGTCGCGAGGGGCATGTTAATGACAGATCTCTATGAGTTGAACAACTGACGAGGTATCCCCCTTTCCCTTTTCCCTATCGCAATGCATTTTAATCTAAATTATAAGCAACCCAGTGTGTAGACCTCCAAAATCAACATGATACCTCAAATAAACAGTTTAGGGCAACCCTAAATCAATTTACAGGAACAGTTGACCACCCCCCTCCTTCCCGCCACTCTTCTCCTGGTGTTTCTTCATGTTCTGCTGGAGATTGTGTTTCAGTTTGTCCTCCCAATGGCACATGTTCAACGTGGATGGCCTTTACAGTCCATTATGTCTTGTCCATTTTCCTACCAGTACACCAGCAGTATGAAAGAAGTTTGGACCTGATGTCTCTCCATGCTCACTCCACATGGACTGTGTACAGGTTGCTGGCTCGAACTCAGGTCTCACAGTAGAGGTGGTGAAGGACAAGGTTGAAGTGAACGCATCTGTCGCCATTTCTTCAGCTGGTCAGGGAGCTTAAGCTCACATTGCTCTCGTCGATTTATTCCTTCTATGCATCAAGATACCCTCTGTAGTCACTATCGCCAAAACTTGAGAGAGGACAGACAAAAACAACAGTTTAAGACATTTATGATTATGGAAATCCAGACCAACTATTCACCCTATGACAAAGTATTACATTCCCAATTTTCTTAATATCAAAATTTCTAAGACAATTGTCAAAGAGCATAACAACATACTTGTTGAAAAACGTTGAAAAACCTTATCATACTGGTGACCTCCCCGCAGAGTTACCGGGTCAGAGAGTTCGAGAGCTAACCCTTAGGGAGAAATCCTGACCATACATCAGAGTTACCGGGTCAGAGAGTTCGAGAGCTAACCCTTAGGGAGAAATCCTGACCATACATCAGAGTTACCGGGTCAGAGAGTTCGAGAGCTAACCCTTAGGGAGAAATCCTGACCATACATCAGAGTTACCGGGTCAGAGAGTTAGAGAGCTAACCCTTAGGGAGAAATCCTGACCATACAGTAGAGTTACCGGGTCAGAGAGTTAGAGAGCTAACCCTTAGGGAGAAATCCTGACCATACAGCAGAGTTACAGGGACAGAGAGTTAGAGAGCTAACCCTTAGGGAGAAATCCTGACCATACAGCAGAGTTACCAGGTCAGGGAGTTAGAGAGCTAACCCGTAGGGAGAAATCCCAACCATACAGCAGAGTTACAGGGACAGAGAGTTAGAGAGCTAACCTTTAGGGAGAAATCCCGACCATACAGCAGAGTTACAGGGTCATAGAGTTAAAGAGCTAACCCTCAGGGAGAAATCCTGACCATACAGCAGAGTTACAGGGTCAGAGAGTTAGAGAGCTAACCCTCAGGGAGAAATCCTGACCATACAGCAGAGTTACAGGGTCAGAGAGTTAGAGAGCTAACCCTCAGGGAGAAATCCCGACCATACAGCAGAGATACAGGGTCAGAGAGTTAGAGAGCTAACCCTTAGGGAGAAATCCTGACCATACAGCAGAGATACAGGGTCAGAGAGTTAGAGAGCTAACCCTTAGGGAGAAATCCTGACCATACAGCAGAGTTACAGGGTCAGAGAGTTAGAGAGCTAAACCTTAGGGAGAAATCCTGACCATACAGCAGACCCAATCTGGTGAGATTTGTTATTGAAGCAAGACATAAACAACCAAACACAACAACAGCAATACACTTGTTCATATAAAACTAGAGTTGGGGAAAACAATACAAATACAGTGTATTCGGAAAGTATTCAGATCCCTTGTCTTCATACATATTTTATGTTACAGCCGTATTCTAAAATAGATTCAATTATTATTTTTCCTCATCAATCAACACACAATACCCATAATGACACAAATACCTTATTTACATAAGTATTCAGGGACTTCCTGTTTCCATTGATCATCCTTGAAATGTTTCTACAACAAAATTCAGTAGTCCACCTGTGGTGAATTAAATGTTTTGGACATAATTTGGAAAGGCACAAACCTGTCTATACAAGGTCCCAAAGTTGACAGTGCATGTCAGAGCAAAAACCAAGCCATGAGGTCGAAGGAATTGTCCGTAGAGTGCAGAGACAGGATTGTGTCGAGCAGGGACGTCACTAGAGTTTCATGGATAGGGGGGCTAAGCTTATTTTAGGGGAGGCATACTCCCTCCTGTCCGTTTACTGCTAGCTAACTTTAACCAAAATGTTAGCTACAAGTAGGCCTAACGGTGCATGTACACTAGATAGCAGTAAATTGCCTCGTGCCCCTCAGGCCGCCCATTGTAGTGCATGTACACTAGATAGCAGTAAATTGCCACGTGCCCCTCATGCCGCCCATTGTAGTGCATGTACACTAGATAGCAGTAAATTGCCGCGTGCCCCTCAGGCCGCCCATTGTAGTGCATGTAAACTAGATAGCCGTAAATTGCCGCGTGCCCCTCAGGCCGCCAATTGTAGTGCATGTACACTAGATAGCAGTAAATTGCCGCGTGCCCCTCAAGCCGCCCACTGTGACTTGCCTGTGGGCGTGCTGGCAGCATAGAGCAGCTTTTCGATTGTGCGTCAAGAATCTAGCAGAGCAAGTTCGTATGAAGGTCTGGTTATTGAATGGTGTGAGGGTTGAAAATATGCTTGGCATATATGTGACTGGCCTTGGGTGTAGGCAGCTATCATGAATTGTTGGGGGCACATACAGAACGTAGGGTAGGGAACAAACGGTCTTTTGTTAGATAACAGGAGCCAGGTGTGTGATAACTGTATCGAGTGCATGAGCGCATAGTTCAATAGTAATATCCTCTAAAACGCTCTGGTGGCAAACAAACTTTGCTGCTCTGTTTCCAATTGTCCACATGAGGGAACCTGTTCAAGTAAGTCAATACATTTAGAAAATGTACAAAAAATGTATTATTAGCTAACTAGCTACAGTGCTGCAAATGAGCTGCTAGATGAGCTAGCTAGTTGACTAGCTTGCTATCTAGCCAACTTCACATACTGTATAGATAGCTAAGTGAATTAAATATCACCATCTACCTAACTTCATGCTAGCTAGCTTGATGTATTTATCACTGTAAAAAACAAACTCCACACGCATTTGTAGATACCTAGCTAACAACCATGGAGGGTGAAAGGATAGCAGCCTCAACTGTCAGTGAGAGAGTAGGCTATTCTGGACAGGGCAGGTTGTTTTGTGTAGTTCCAGTCCCTAAAACGTGAGGACAGAGATAATAGTAACATAATATTCAGTGCTGTCTAATTTGAGTATAATGAAGTCTGTTTCTAGTGATGTTTAATGTCCTCAGATACAGAGAGCTGTGAAAGCAGATGCAGCTGAAGAGGAGTGGTACTCAGTCCTGGTCCTGGGGACTCAAAGGGGTGCATATTTGAGTTTTTGCCTTAGCACTACACAGCTGATTCAGATGATCAACTCATCATCAAGTTTCAAGTGGTATTTATGAATTCATTTGTGATGCTATCCTTGATATGATCCTGCTGTTGCCACATGCTATACATTCACATGTGTGTGTGCATGCATCTATCTATCAAATGTTATCATGATTTGTTATCAGGGATATTATACTTTAGTAATCCACAATGACCTGGTGATGTAATAGTGTAATTACATTGTCTTCCATATTCCTACAGATACCTTGTAACTGGAGATTCCTTCAAAACGATTGCCAACAGTTACCGTGTAGGGCACTGCAAGATTGGGTGACCAGGGCCATCTGGGACTGCCTCCTGGGGGAATTCAGGTGTGTGAAGGCTACCTGTGTCCTGCATAACTTCATGAGGATGGACACGAGGACCAGGAGCGGCTCTGCAGCTCGACACCGTGTGCCAGAGGAGAAGTCTGCTGCTCTGCAGGATGTTTCAAGGGTGGGTTCCAACAACTCAGCAAGAGGCAATCAGTGTGCGGGAGATCTTCACCTCCTACTTCTTCGAAGAGGATGCTGTTCCCTGGCAACACCATAGACTATACTATGCACAACCAAAGGCTCTTTTAAGAGATATTCACATTGCAATAAGAGTATTCTTCCATTTATTTAGCTATGTCAACTGCAGTTATTCAATTCACAGTTTCTCTCCCTTTGATTTCTACTTCTCAGGTGAGGTGAGGGTGCTGTTTAGGTAAGGGTGTGATGTCTGTACAAAAACTAAACAGGCTATTTTAAGAGTCACCCATATTGAAAAAAATGTAGAACACCCTATAACCCACACCTACACACTCATGTATCAATCTGATTGATGGATTGTAGCAGGCTCAAGTGTATAACTGTAGTAAGCAGGCTCAAGTGTATAACTATGTCTCCTTCCACCTTCAAAGAATAGGCAAGAGGGCCAACCATGGAGACACTTCATTATTTCTATAACTATGCAATATTGTCTGTCCTCGTGTGCCCTTTGATGTTTTTCCAGCATGAAGTACCCTGCAGCCACTTAGTGTGGTGAGGCCACACACAGATTCGTGTTGAACACTGTCTCTTTAACTACCTTATTTTCTCAATTAAAGTCTCCTTCACTTCATCCCCATCTCCTCTTCTCCCTAAATGCTCTAGGTTACCCCTCCCGCATCTGAACTGGCTACATACAGGGCACTTGAGATAATGATCCAAGATCAGTTTTGAATTTCACCTGATCATTATGATCATTATGATGATTAACAATGTTAGAATAACAAATAAAAACAAGGCTTAAACATGCTCTCTCTCTCCTGTCTCTCGTCTGCAGATATGTTTTGATGTGAGAGAGGATGCCAACCCCCAGTCTCATCAAAGCCACATCAAAGCCACATCACCCGCTCTTAAGATAACCTTCGGGCCGACTAGATACTATGTAATTGTGATGAACTGAGAGAATATTAGCATAGCACTGTGATTCATTAATCATATGCTGTCTTCCCTGCTCCTGTTCTTACCTCTTTCCCTTTTTGTCTTTAACACCTCTCTCCACCTCTTTCTTCCTTTGTTTTTATAATACACACCAAATGTGCAGTGAAGTGCAGATTACAATTACAATATTATAATGCATGTATTATGTATTTATAGCACTTGTCTCTCATTTGATGAAATACACCTGTCCTGTTTATCAGATCAATGCAGATGAAGGGCATTAGATATTGAGATGAACTGGTTTTAGACATGACACATAGGATGTGTAGCGTACTGTTTTTTTTATTTTTTTATTCTATTTTTGTATATATGAATTACAAATCAGCCTTTAATTAGTTAAATCCTGGTTCTAGTCTGTTAGTTACAATGTGTAACCATTAATGTCCCAGGACCAAGATTGGTAAACACTGTTGAAGTGTATAATTGTAATACATACATGCAGACACAGCATCCTTCAGACTGGAATTTGATACTATTGGATATGACTGAAAAATTGTCTCAAAGACATTCATACCTGAACTCCACCTTTATTTGCCAAGGTAGAGTACATGATCAGTGAATATATTAAATGTACAGGCTACAATGTGGGGCTCTCATGCATGGTAATAACTACATGTATATACGACTTGCATTCTTGGCACAACATGATATTATATTCTACTCAATCCATAGGCTTCATAAATGTCATTCAGGCTGTTTTGAAGTTGATACAACTGGCTATGATAGCGGAGGTTCATAGCTCGGTTCTGAACTAATATGTATACCAAACGTTTGGGTCCATACACAGATCGTCTAGATAGATAGCTACACATCCATGGGCATACAGGGATTTTAATCATCCACTTCATCTATCTGCATTGCATGGCAGATATCAGCAAGGCAAGCTTACAAAATTGTACATTCAATTTGCGCTAAATGCTTTATTTAGCTAGATTCTTTACATCCACATAAAACATATATTGACTGATATTGATTTATTTAGGCGGGGCTAATTAATATTTTAGGGGGGCTTTAGTCCCAAGGCTATAGGCCAAGCAACGTCCCTTGTGTCGAGGCACAGATCTGGGGAAGGGTACCAAAACATTTCTGCAGCGTTGAAAGTACCCAATAACACACTGGCCATTCTTAAATGGAAGAAGTTTGGAACCACCAAGACTCTTCTAGAGCTGACCGCCCGCACAAACTGAGCAATCGGGGGAGGTGACCAAGAACCCGATGGTCACTCTGACAGAGCTCCAGAGTTCCTCTATTGAGTGCCTTTTGGAGTTTGCCAAAAGGCACCTAAAGGACTTTCAGACCATGAGAAAATATTCTCTGGTCTGATGAAACCAAGTCGAACACTGAATCTCAAGCGTCACATCCTTTTGAAACCTGGCACAATCCCTACGGTGAGGAATGGTGATGGCAGCCAGCATCATGCTGTGGGGATGTGTTTCAGTGGCAGGGACTGGGAGACTAGGAAATATGAAAAAGAGAAAGGGAAAGATGAACGGTGCAAAGTACAGAGAGATCCTTGATGAAAACCTGCTCCAGAGAGCTCAGGACCTCAGACTAGGGCGAAGGTTCACCTTCCAACAGGACAATGACCATAAGCACACAGCCAAGACAACACAGGCGTGGCTTTGGGTCTCTGAGTAGTGGCTCAGCCAGAGCCTGGACTTGAACCCAATCAAACATCTCTAGAGAGACCTGAAAGTAGCTGTGCAGTGACTCTCCCCATCCAACCTGACCAAGCTTGAGAGAATCTGTAGAGAAGAATGTGAAAAACTCCCCAAATACGGGTGTGCCAAGCTTGTAGTATCATACTCAAGAGGACTTCAGGCTGTAATCGCCACTCAAGGTGCTTCAACAAAGTACGGGTCTGAATACTTACGTAAATGTCATATTTCATTTTAGTTTTTTAAAAATAAATTTGCAAAAATGTATAAAAAAAATGTATTGCTTTGTCATTATTGGTTATTGTGTGTAGATTGATAAGGGGGAAAAACTATTTAATACATTTTAGAATAAGGCTGTAACATAACAAAATGTGGAAAAGGTCCAAGGGTCAGAATAATTTTCGAATGCACTGTATATCACTTGAGGAGGGAAAAACTTAAATCCATTTGGAGTAACTGTCAACTATTACCAATATATATTTCTTAATTTTATAGGCAGTCATGTAAAGATAGCACATGCATATTTAACAAAGGGTGGCAATAAAAAACAACAACAACAGTGCCTGTGTCATGTTGTGTCTTGTCTCTGTCCTTTCCCTTCACCCTGTCTCCCTCTGCTGGTCGTTGTTAGGTTACCTTTTCTCCCCCGCTTTCTCCCAGCTGTTCCTTGTCTCCTCTAACTACCCATTCACCCCGTTCCCCACCTGTTCCCTTTTTTCCCTCTGATTAGGTCCCTATATCTCTCTCTGTTTCTGTTCCTGTCCTTGTCGGATTCTTGTTTGTATTTCATGCCTGAGCCAGACTATCGTCATGTTTGCTGTAACCTTGTCCTGTCCTGTCGGAATCTGCCGGTCTATCTGAGCCTACCTATGTTTGGTTATTAAAGAAGCTCTGTTTAAGTTAGTTCGCTTTTGGGTCCTCATTCACTCACCATAACAGAAGAATCCGACCAAGAATGGACCCAGCGACTTCGGATCCTCTCCACTCAGCCGTCGGGATCCAGGGAGCGATGCTAGGCAGACACGAGCAGGAAGTGTCTGCTGCTCGACATGCCGTTGAGACCCTGGCCACCCAAGTCTCCAACCTCACAGAACAGGTTCACCATCTCCGCCTCGATCCACCGGCCACTTCCAGGGCTTTCGAATCTCCGGAGCCCAGAATCAATAACCCGCCGTGTTACTCTGGGGAGCCCACTGAATGCCGCTCGTTCCTCACCCAGTGTGATATTGTGTTTTCTCTCCAGCCCAACACTTACTCCAGGAGTACTGCTCGTGTCGCCTACGTCATATCTCTCCTTATTGGACGGGCTCGTGAGTGGGGCACGGCAATCTGGGAGGCAAGGGCTGAGTGTACTAACCAGTATCAGGACTTTAAGGAGGAGATGATACGGGTTTTTGATCGATCTGTTTTTGGGGAGGAGGCTTCCAGGGCCCTGTCTTCCCTATGTCAAGGTAATCGATCCATAACAGACTACTCTATTGAGTTTCGCACTCTTGCTGCCTCCAGTGGCTGGAACGAGCCGGCTTTGCTCGCTCGTTTTCTGGAGGGTCTCCGCGCAGAGGTAAAGGATGAGATTCTCTCCCGGGAGGTCCCTTCCAGCGTGGATTCCCTGATTGAACTCGCTATTCGCATTGAGCGACGGGTTGATCTGCGTCACCGAGCTCGTGGAAAGGAGCTCGCGTTCTCCGTTGCCCCCCTCTCCGCATCACTACCATCTTCCTCTGCCGGCTCGGGAGCTGAGCCTATGCAGCTGGGAGGTATCCGCATCTCGACTAAGGAGAGGGAACGGAGAATCACCAACCGCCTCTGTCTCTATTGCGGTTCTGCTGGTCATTTTGTCACTTCATGTCCAGTAAAAGCCAGAGCTCATCAGTAAGCGGAGGGCTACTGGTGAGCGCTACTACTCCTGTCTCTCCTTCAAGATCCTGCACTACCTTGTCGGTCCATCTACGCTGGACCGGTTCGTCAGCTTCCTGCAGTGCCTTAATAGACTCTGGGGCGGAGGGCTGTTTTATGGACGAGACCTGGGCTCGGGAACATGACATTCCTCTCAGACAGTTAAAGGAGCCCACGGCCTTGTTCGCCCTGGATGGTAGTCCTCTCCCCAGGATTCAGCGTGAGACGCTACCTTTAACCCTCACTGTTTCTGGTAATCATAGCGAAACCATTTCTTTTTTGATTTTTCGTTCACCTTTTACACCTGTTGTTTTGGGCCATCCCTGGCTAGTTTGTCATAATCCTTCCATTAATTGGTCTAGTAATTCTATCCTCTCCTGGAACGTCTCTTGTCATGTGAAATGTTTAATGTCTGCTATCCCTCCTGTTTCCTCTGTCTCTTCTTCACAGGAGGAGCCTGGTGATTTGACAGGGGTGCCGGAGGAATATCACGATCTGCGCACGGTGTTCAGTCGGTCCAGGGCCACCTCTCTTCCTCCACACCGGTCGTATGATTGTAGTATTGATCTCCTTCCGGGAACCACCCCCCCCCGGGGTAGACTATACTCTCTGTCGGCTCCCGAACGTAAGGCTCTCGAAGATTATTTGTCTGTAGCTCTTGACGCCGGTACCATAGTCCCCTCCTCCTCTCCCGCCGGAGCGGGGGTTTTTTTTGTCAAGAAGAAGGACGGGTCTCTGCGCCCCTGCATAGATTATCGAGGGCTGAATGACATAACAGTGAAGAATCGTTATCCGCTTCCTCTTATGTCTTCAGCCTTTGAGATCCTGCAGGGAGCCAGGTTTTTCACTAAGTTGGACCTTCGTAACGCTTACCATCTCGTGCGCATCAGGGAGGGGGACGAGTGGAAGACGGCGTTTAACACTCCGTTAGGGCACTTTGAATACCGGGTCCTTCCTTTCGGCCTCGCTAACGCTCCAGCTGTCTTTCAGGCATTAGTCAATGATGTCCTGAGAGACATGCTGAACATCTTTGTTTTCGTTTACCTTGACGATATCCTGATTTTTTCACCGTCACTCCAGATTCATGTTCAGCACGTTCGACGTGTCCTCCAGCGCCTTTTAGAGAATTGTCTTTTTGTGAAGGCTGAGAAGTGCACTTTTCATGCCTCCTCCGTCACATTTCTCGGTTCTGTTATTTCCGCTGAAGGCATTAAGATGGATCCCGCTAAGGTCCAAGCTGTCATTGATTGGCCCGTCCCTAAGTCACGCGTCGAGCTGCAGCGCTTTCTCGGCTTCGCGAACTTCTATCGTCGTTTCATCCGTAATTTCGGTCAGGTGGCCGCTCCTCTCACAGCCCTTACTTCTGTCAAGACGTGTTTTAAGTGGTCCGTTTCCGCCCAGGGAGCTTTTGATCTCCTCAAGAATCGTTTTACATCCGCTCCTATCCTTGTTACACCTGACGTCTCTAGACAGTTCGTTGTCGAGGTTGACGCGTCAGAGGTGGGCGTGGGAGCCATTCTTTCTCAGCGCTCCCTCTCTGACGACAAGGTCCACCCATGCGCGTATTTTTCTCATCGCCTGTCGCCGTCGGAACGTAACTATGATGTGGGTAACCGCGAACTGCTCGCCATCCGGTTAGCCCTAGGCGAATGGCGACAGTGGTTGGAGGGGGCGACCGTTCCTTTTGTCGTTTGGACTGACCATAGGAACCTTGAGTACATCCGTTCTGCCAAACGACTTAATGCGCGTCAGGCGCGTTGGGCGCTGTTTTTCGCTCGTTTCGAGTTCGTGATTTCTTATCGTCCGGGCTCTAAGAACACCAAGCCTGATGCTTTGTCTCGTCTCTTCAGTTCTTCAGTAGCCTCCACTGACCCCGAGGGGATTCTCCCTGAGGGGCGTGTTGTCGGGTTGACTGTCTGGGGAATTGAGAGGCAGGTAAAACAAGCGCTCACTCACACTCCGTCGCCGCGCGCTTGTCCTAGGAACCTTCTTTTCGTTCCCGTTCCTACTCGTCTGGCCGTTCTTCAGTGGGCTCACTCTGCCAAGTTAGCCGGCCACCCTGGCGTTCGGGGTACGCTTGCTTCCATTCGCCAGCGTTTTTGGTGGCCCACCCGGGAGCATGACACGCGTCGCTTCGTGGCTGCTTGTTCGGTCTGCGCGCAGACTAAGTCCGGTAACTCTCCTCCTGCCGGCCGTCTCAGGCCGCTTCCTATCCCCTCTCGACCGTGGTCTCACATCGCCTTAGATTTTGTCACCGGACTGCCTTCGTCAGCGGGGAAGACTGTTATTCTTACGGTTGTCGATAGGTTCTCTAAGGCGGCTCATTTCATTCCCCTTGCTAAGCTTCCTTCTGCTAAAGAGACGGCACAAATCGTCATCGAGAATGTTTTCAGAATTCATGGCCTTCCGTCAGACGTCGTTTCGGACAGAGGTCCGCAATTCACGTCTCAATTTTGGAGGGAGTTTTGCCGTTTGATTGGGGCTTCCGTCAGTCTCTCTTCCGGCTTTCACCCCCAGTCTAACGGTCAAGCAGAACGGGCCAATCAGACTATTGGTCGCATCTTACGCAGTCTTTCTTTTCGCAACCCTGCGTCTTGGTCAGAACAGCTTCCCTGGGCAGAATACGCCCACAACTCGCTTCCTTCGTCTGCGACCGGGCTATCTCCTTTTCAGAGTAGCCTCGGGTACCAGCCTCCGCTGTTCTCATCTCAGTTCGCCGAGTCCAGCGTCCCCTCCGCTCAGGCTTTTGTCCAACGTTGCGAGCGCACCTGGAAGAGGGTCAGGTCTGCACTTTGCCGTTATAGGGCGCAGACTGTGAGGGCTGCTAATAAGCGTAGAACTAAGAGTCCTAGATATTGTCGCGGTCAGAGAGTTTGGCTCTCCACTCAGAACCTTCCCCTTAAGACGGCTTCTCGCAAGTTGACCCCGCGGTTCATTGGTCCGTTTCGTATTTCTCGGGTCATTAATCCTGTCGCAGTTCGACTTCTTCTTCCGCGATACCTTCGTCGCGTCCACCCGGTCTTCCATGTCTCCTGTATTAAGCCCGTTCTTCGCGCCCCCGCTCGTCTTCCCCCCCCCCCCCCCATCCTTGTCGAGGGCGCACCCATCTACAGGGTCCGCAGGATTTTGGACATGCGTCCTCGGGGCCGTGGTCACCAGTACCTTGTCGATTGGGAGGGGTACGGTCCTGAGGAGAGGAGTTGGGTTCCCTCTCGGGACGTGCTGGACCGTGCGCTGATCGAGGATTTCCTCCGTTGCCGCCAGGTTTCCTCCTCGAGTGCGCCAGGAGGCGCTCGGTGAGTGGGGGGGTACTGTCATGTTGTGTCTTGTCTCTGTCCTTTCCCTTCACCCTGTCTCCCTCTGCTGGTCGTTGTTAGGTTACCTTTTCTCCCCCGCTTTCTCCCAGCTGTTCCTTGTCTCCTCTAACTACCCATTCACCCCGTTCCCCACCTGTTCCCTTTTTTCCCTCTGATTAGGTCCCTATATCTCTCTCTGTTTCTGTTCCTGTCCTTGTCGGATTCTTGTTTGTATTTCATGCCTGAGCCAGACTATCGTCATGTTTGCTGTAACCTTGTCCTGTCCTGTCGGAATCTGCCGGTCTATCTGAGCCTACCTATGTTTGGTTATTAAAGAAGCTCTGTTTAAGTTAGTTCGCTTTTGGGTCCTCATTCACTCACCATAACAGCCTGTTAAATTAAAATTACAACTCTTGATAACTCCATAGGGAAAATTGTATGCCATAAGGTAATGGTAAATAGACTAGAGACTAGGTGTCCCTCATTCAGGGGCAAGACTCTCTCTCTCTCTCCTTCTTGTGTTCCGAATCACACATAGGACTATTGCTAAATTATAAACTTAGTGTTTACATAGCCCATTTAAATCTCATCCAATGCCTCCAGTCTTTCTAGTGAGGGTGATCAGGTCTCACCAGGAAGTCAGAACAAAGGTTAGAGGTCAGTTAGCCCTATTAAGTATTCCCATTTTCTTTCCCTGTACTTCCGAAACCATTTAAAAACATTTCAAACATTTCCATCATTCTTCTTACCCGGTTTACAACAAACACGGTGTTAAAACCACTAACAAATGTTCATAACCGGTGGGTTGTGTGTGCGTGTGCTGGTGTGTGTGTTAAAATGTAGAGCAAAAACACACAAATGGCCAGGCCTTACTTATCTGGGAGCTCCCTTTATGCCCAAATCGGGATACCTTTATACTTTATAAAACTGCAGCATTTCACTAAGTAATCTTTTAAGGAAACAGCCTCTGGAAATATTTCAAGGGGAGAGAAAGGGACACCCCATCCTCTCCTAAAAGAGAAAATACAATTTTTGTTATTTTCCACTTTGCTAAATTTTAAACCTATTTGCTTTCCAATTAATCTACATCTCTGTTTCCTTTAACTCAGAAGACCTCTCAATCACCATCACCCAGTACATTTCTCTTCCACACCAACACTTGTTTCCCTCTACAATCTATGCTATACTCTACCTCTGTCTTTCCGTCTAACGTTTACTTTACCTGTCACGCCCTGGTCTTAGTATTTTGTGTTTTCTTTATTATTTTGGTCAGGCCAGGGTGTGACATGGGTTTATTTATGTGGTGTGTTTTGTCTTGGGGTTTTCGTAGGTATTGGGATTGTGGCTTAGTAGGGTTATCTAGCATAGTGTATGGCTGTCTAGAGTGGTTCTCAATCAGAGGCAGGTGTTTATCGTTGTCTCTGATTGGGAACCATATTTAGGCAGCCATATTCTTTGAGAGTTTCGTGGGTGATTGTTCCTGTCGCTGCGTTTGTTGTCACCAGATAGGCTGTATAGGTTTTCACATTCCGTTTGTTGTTTTTGTATTGTTCGTTTTTTCATCATTATTAAACATGTATGAAAATTACCGCTGCATTTTGGTCCGACTACTTCACCCGAAGAAAACCGTAACAGAATCACCCACCACAACAGGACCAAGCGGCGTGGTGACAGGCAGCGGCAGCAGGAGCAGCGAAAGGAGGAATGGACATGGGAAGACGATCTGGATGGCAAGGGTTGTTACACTTGGGAGGAGATACTGGCTGGAAGAGATCGCCTCCCATGGGAACAGGTGGAGGCAGTTAGGAGAGCAGAGGCAGCCGGAGAGAGGAGCCGGTGATACGAGGGAACACGGTTGGCAAGGAAGCCCGGGAGTCAGCCCCAAAAATGTATTGGGGGGGGCTCACAGGGAGTATGGCAACGCCAGTTAGGAGACCTACGCCAACTTCCTGTGCTTACCGGGGGGCTAGAGAGACCAGGCAGGCACCGTGTTATGCTGTGGTGCGCACGGTGTCTCCAGTGCGGGTGCATAGCCCGGTGTGGTACATACCAGCTCCTCGTATCGGCCGGGCTAGAGTGGGCATCGAGCCAGGTAAGGTTGGGCAGGCTCGGTGCTCAAGAGCTCTAGTGCGCCTGCACGGTCCGGTCTATCCAGTACCACCTCCACGCACCAGCCCTCCGGTGGCAGCTCCCCGCACCAGGCTTCCTGTGCGTATTCCCGGCCCACTACCACCAGTGCCAGCACCACGCATCAGGCCTACAGTTTTCCTCGCCTGTCCAGCGCTGCCAGAGCCTTCCTCCTCTCCAGCGCTGCCGGAGTCTCCCGCCTATCTAGCGCTGCCAGAGCCTTCCTCCTCTACAGCGCTGCCGGAGTCTCCCGCCTGTTCAGAACTGCCAGTCTGCATAGAACTGCCAGTCTGCATAGAGCTGCCAGTCTGCAAGGAGCTGCCAGTCTGCAAGGAGCTGCCAGTCTGCAAGGAGCTGCCAGTCTGCAAGGAGCTGCAAGGAGCTGCCAGTCTGCAAGGAGCTGCAAGGAGCTGCCAGTCTGCATGGAGCAGCCAGAGCTGCCAGACTGCATGGAGCAGCCAGAGCTGCAAGACTGCATGGACATACACTTAGGTTGGAGTCATTAAAACTCGTTTTTCAATCACTCCACAAATTTCTTGTAAACAAACTATAGTTTTGGATAATCGGTTAGGGCATCTACTTTGTGCATGACACAAGTAATTTTTCCAACAATTGTTTAGACAGAATATTTCACTTATAATTCCAGTGGGTCAGAAGTTTACATACCTAAGTTGACTGTGCCTTTAAACAGCTTGGAAAATTCCAGAAAATGATGTCATGGCTTCAGAAGCTTCTGATAGGCTCATTGACATCATTTGATTCAATTGGAGGTGTACCTGTGGATGTATTTCAGGCCTACCTTCAAATTCAGTGCCTCTTTGCTTGACATAATTGGAAAATCTAAAGAAATCCGCCAAGACCTCCGAAAAAATTGTACACCTCCACAAGTCTGGTTCATCCTTGGGAGCAATTTCCAAATGCCTGAAGGCACCACAAAAATAGAACTGTATGGCCATAATGGCCATCATTATGTTTGGAGGAAAAAGGGGGAGGCTTGCAAGCAGGAGATCACCATCCCAACCGTGAAGCACGGGGTGGAGACATCATGTTGTGGGGGTGCGACATGAGGAAGGAAAATTATGTGGATATATTGAAGCAACATCTCAAGACATCAGTCAGGAAGTTAAGCTTGGTCGCAAATGGGTCTTCCAAATGGACAATGACCCCAAGCATACTTCCAAAGTTGTGGCAAAATGGCTTAAGGACATCAAAGTCAAGGTATTGGAGTGGCCATCACAAAGCCCATGTGCGAGTAAGGAGGCCTACAAACCGGAATCAGTTACACCAGCTCTGTCAGGAGGAATGGGCCAAAATTCATCCAACTTATTGTGGGAAGCAATCAGTTACACCAGCTCTGCCAGGAGGAATGGGCCAAAATTCACCCAACTTATTGTGGGAAGCTTGTGGAAGGCTACCTGAAACGTTTGACCCAAGTTAAACAATTTAAAGGCAATGCTACCAAATACTAATTGAGTGTATGCAAATGTCTGACCCACTGGGAATGTGATGAAAGAAATAAAAGCTGAAATAAATCCTCTCTAGTATTATTCTGACATTTCACATTCTCAAAATAAAGTGGTGATCCTAACTGACCTAAAACAGGACATTTTTACTAGGATTAAATGTCATGAATTGTGAAAACAGAGTTTAAATGTATTTGGCTGAGGTGTATGTAAACGTCCGACTTCAACTGTATAACGCAGCCCCTGCACGCAGTTAACCTCGGTCTAATTATATAGCAAGAGAGACTGCAGATTCTGTCAAACAACAACTTAAATATAAGATTTGCAAAAATGAAGTAATCAACAATCACTCAAAATGGTTCAGAGATGAAAGCTCAACAAAGATTTGTCTCTCTCCTTTTATAGAAAGTACATCCTCTTATCTGTGTGACAGTTAGCCGATGTGCAGAAACAGGGCCAGGGAACGGAGTTGTAAAAAGTCATTTATCTCATCTGCACCCTTATGTAGACCTAGCCCCACCCAGATCCGTTCCACGCATCGAAGTGGTTGGAGGCAAAGGAAAAACAAATAAGTGCTCCCAAATATAACAATATGCATTTCATAAATATTCAAATAAAGTGTGTAAATAAGACGTATTAAACACGTCTGTAAAACCCCAATGAGGACATAGACCTGCCGAGCAAGTTTTCATAAATCATTGGGTACATCGTACGAAAAATATCAGAGTAATCTGATATAGGGGCATAATTCATGTTCAAATTCACAACATAACGTACATAGGCATTTCATCATTAAGACCTTTAGGAAATAATGTCTGGAGGGTGAAAATCCAAAAACATGATCTTTTACTCAGAGTATTATTTATATCACCTCCCTTATCTGATATCGTAACGTTCTCTATGCCACAAAATCTAAAGGTAGAAATGTCATGCTTTAGGTCATTAAATTGTACTGCGACTGGATAATCCTGATTGAACATTTATGTTCACTAATTCTCTGTTTGAGAGAACGAGAGGTTTTACCTACATAGCACAGCCCACATGGACATTTAATAATGTAAATAACATGGGTGGTGGAACACAAAATAATGGAACCATTTTCCTGTATTTGGGTGGCAGAAAAATTAGACTGAAATAGTCTACAAAACTTCACATTCAATCATTTGAAGAAAATACATCTATAGGCTACATTTCAGTCGAATTTGTGACACAATGAGTAAGATGTGCTAGGAGAACTGAGGATGGATCGACAACATTGTAGTTACTCCATAATACTAACTTAATTGACAGAGTGAAAAGAAGGAATCCTGTACAGAATAAAAAATATTCCAAAACATGCATCCTGTTTGCAAAAAGGCACTAAAGTAATACTGCAAAAATTGTGTCAAAGCAATTAACTTTTTGTACTGAATGCTAAGTGTTATGTTTGGGGCAACTATCATAAAAGACATTACTGAGTACCACTCTCCATATTTTCAAGCACATTGGCTGCATCATGTTATGGGTATGCTTGTAATTGTTAAGGACTGGGGAGATTTTCAGGATAAAAAAGAAACATACTGGAGCTAAGCAAAGGGCAAATGCCTAGAGGAAAACCTGGTTCAGTCTGCTTTCCACCAGACACTGGGAGATTAATTCACCTTTCAGCAGGACAAAAACCTAAACCAGAAGGCCTAATCTACACTGGAGTTGCTTACCAATAATTTTGACTTAAATCTATTTGAACATCTATAGCAAGCCCTGAAATGGTTGTCTAGCCATGATCAAGAACCAATTTGACAGAGCTTGAAGAATTTTGAAAATAATAATGGCCAAATGTTGCACAATCCAGGTGTGGAAAGCTCTTAGAGAATTACCCTGAAAGACTCACAGCTGTAATCTCTGACAAAGGTGCTTCTTGAAAGTACTAACTCAGGGGTGTGAATACTTATGTAAATGAGATACTTCTGTATTTCATTTGGAATGAATTTGCAAAAATGGATTAAAAACATATTTTCGCTTTGTCATTATGGGGTATTGTGTGTACATAGATGAGAGAAAAACAAATATTTAATCCATTTTGAATTCAGGCTGTAACACAACTAAATATGGAATAAGTCAAAGAGTATGAGTACTTTCTGAATGCCCATTTATGTACACTACATTTAAAAAATCAGCCAAACAACACATGCAGATGACTTCTTCCTAGCTGCTCTGTATTCACAAGAGTGGACATTTCTTTCACTTGGTGTTTGTTTTGTCTGCCATTAAATCATGCATTTCAAATGCTCTTTACAAGAGGTATGCTTCCCCAGTCCTTTAGTGTTGCCATTGTCATGGTTTCAACTTGAGTAGCCAGTTTTAGGGAAAGCTCTGCCCGAATTAGCATTTAAGCCACTCTCAAGTCTAGCATTCAAGCCACTCTCTGTGATTGAACCAGGCGCTACAAAAAGCCTGCTTTCTCCCACTGAACAGGTGCTTGATGTGATGGAACCCTGCTGGTCTCTTTTAGATCTTGTTGGTCAGCAGGCGGCGTGGGGGCTGGTATTACTGCTAGGCTCCTCAACCTTGGTGGTAGGGCTAGTAGAATGCTCCTTGAGCTCAGCATCACTCTCAGCATGGTGATCCTCAGTTTTTTTTTCCTTAGTGGACTTCGGATATCCATGCTCATCAAAGCTTAGCCATTAACTCGCTATAATTATTCAGTGCTACCAAAACTTAATGAAGCTAGGTGCTAGCTAGCCTAGTAGCTGTAGCCTGCTAGCTGTCTACAAAAAGTGACCAACTTT
Organism: Oncorhynchus mykiss; assembly: GCF_057628025.1. Taxonomy (NCBI): domain Eukaryota; kingdom Metazoa; phylum Chordata; class Actinopteri; order Salmoniformes; family Salmonidae; genus Oncorhynchus; species Oncorhynchus mykiss. Next base: position 45,200,093 of record NC_143036.1, read on the forward strand.
TTTCCCTTTTTGTGAGAAAAAAATTGCCAATTTGACCCTGCCCTGGGATCCAATGAGCTTCCGAAACCAGGTAATGAAGCGATACCTTATGACATTGCATGGCTAGGTTCCCAAATCAGAATGCATTTCTGGATTTTAACTACTAAATATTGCATTATTACACCCTCCCTCCCACTCCTCAGTGGACACCCGGCATATAGCCTTGGTCCTGGTCTGCACTACAGCACCCCTGAGACACCCACAGGCCACTACCACAGCATCCCTGGAGAAATTAGGGGTAAATGCCTTGCTCAAGGTCACAGCGACAGATAAAATGAAATAAATAAAAAATGTTTTATGGGGAAACAAAACTGTGAGTGGGGGCTGCTGGGCATAAAATCTATCTAGGGGGGCCATTCCCGGCATTACCACAGCAAAGCACCGGCCCAGTCATTTGGCTTAATTTAGGCCTGAATCACTCATGATAGTAGCTTATCCATAGCAATTCAGTGAGTCAGCGCTGTGGTCCAGTGGCACACACCCACTGCCCGTGAGCGTAACCCAGTCGTCACTTTCATTAGATGAAAGAGATGCATTTAATTTACTAATGCTTGTTTCATGTTTTAAACTTGGATGTAATGTTTTTTCACCCATGATTTGTCACTTCTTCATGAATAAATAAATGCATTGCTACTTTTTCATAAAATAAATATATTATTCCTACTTGAAATTATTGTCATCTATTAGGTTGCTTTTTCAATGAGGGAAAGAGGCTATTGAATGCAAAGAACAGGGAAGCAAAAAACCCCAGAATCACTGTGTCTTGTCTAGTTGTTTTTCTTCCTCACCTGGACCCATGCCATATCCTTTGTGATCCTGAAAAACAATGGTCTATTTAAATATCTTCCTCTACTATTATGCCAGCCAAGGGGGATCCTGCCTTCCAGTGTCAGATGGAGAATTCATTCAGCTGAATGGCATTTACTCAGACAGATGGTGAATGGGAAGAATAGGTGAGAAAAAAATACCCACCAAGCTTCCAAGGGGGCCAGAGGGAGAAAACATTTGCACTGAGCTGATATTAAGAGTCTGTTTATCCCATCCTGACATCGTTGAAACCTCTTTAGATATCCACATAATGAGTAAACTAATGCAACACTTCAAGCAGATATCATACAAGCTGATACAAAGCACATTTGAAGAGTTTCATTCCAAAATACTAAATATACATTTTCATAAATATTGGTAAATTATCTTTTTTTTGTTTAAAGAACTTATTAAAGAGATTTTCCCCATCTAATCATGACATGGCGTTGTTTAATGACAGACATGTATTTGTTTGAAACCAATCACTAGATGGTTTCATTTCAGAAAGACAGATTTTGATGCAAAATGAGATATATCCGCCTCACTCTCAGATAAAATAGTAGGACTGCAAGGTTTTACACAGTCAAATGTGACAAATAATTACATTTTTTTTTTATAAAGAACTTGTCACGCCCTGGTCTTAGTATTTTGTGTTTTCTTTATTATTTTGTTCAGGCCAGGGTGTGACATGGGTTATTTATGTGGTGTGTTTTGTCTTGGGCTTTTTTTTTGGTTATGGGATTGTGGTGTTGTCTAGGTAAGTCTATGGTTGCCTAGAGTGGTTCTCAATCAGAGGCAGGTGTTTATCGTTGTCTCTGATTGGGAACCATATTTAGGCAGCCATATTCTTTGAGTGTTTTGTGGGTGATTGTTCCTGTTTGCACTAGATAGGGCTGTTTTAGGTTTTTCACCTTACGGTTTTGTTTTGTATTGTTTGTTATTATCTTTATTAAAGATGTATTGAAATAACCACGCTGCATTTTGGTCTGATCCCTGCTACACCTCCTCTTCAGAGGAAGAGAACCTTAACAGAACTGTACAAATGATACATTTTGGCATCAATATTTGAAATATATATATATACAGTATAAAAAAACATTTATCAATACAATAATGTGAGATCTGGACTCTGGTCAAAAGTAGTGCACTATATCGGGATTAGGGTGCCCTTTGGGCATGGATCTTCAAGACAATTTAAGTCAAAACTAACTGGACCACTCAGGAACATTCAATGACGTCTTGGTACGCAACTCTAGTGTAGATTTGGCCTTGTGTTTTAGGTAATTGTCTTGCTGAAAGGTGAATTTCAGAATTACTTTAGTGCCTTATTTCAAACAGGATGCATGTCTTGGAATATTTTTTTCTTCAGTACAGGCTTCCTTCTTTTTACTGTGTCATTTAGGTTAGTATTGTGGAGTAACTACAATGTTGTTGATCCATCCTCAGAGACACTGTTATTTTTTTCTTCATTTCAGCTCATAGTGGAGCAATGGGCCTCAACAGTGCATCTCCAGCAAATGCTGTGGTTTCCAGGTGGTTCCTGCCATGTTCATCTCCTTCTCATTTGTCCTTCTCTATAATCTTCTTTGGGCGACAAACCTATCTTTCCATGGCACCACCTGCTGGATTTACATCGTACTAATATACACTTGGATTCTACTGCCATTACTGTGCAACTCGATCACAATAATATAACCTGCTAGATGGTTAACACTCTATACTTATTAGAGCATAAAAAATAAAAAAATAAAAATAATTTCCGATGATAACCTTGATTTGAAACGGTCATTATGAAATCTACACTACCTATTCACACTCCTTGACTTTTTTCACATTTTGTTGTCTAACAGGCAGAATTTTTAAACTGATTTAATTTTGATTTTGTGTCACTGGCCTATACACAATACTCCACAATGTTAAGGTGAAATGTTTTTCGAAATGTTTACAAATGAATAACAAATTAAAATTGGAAATGTCTTGAGTCAGTAAGTATTCAACCCCTTTGTTATGGCAAGCCTAAATAAGTTCAGGAGTAGAAATGTTCTTCTCAAGCCACAAAATAAGTTGTACGGACTCACTCTGGGTGCAATAATAGCGTTTAACATAATTTTTGAATGACTACCTCATCCCTGTATCCCAAAACATACAATCCCTAAGGTCCCCCAGTCAAGCAGTGAATTTCAAAAACCGATTCAACCACAAAGACCAGGGAGGTTTTCCATTGCCTTGCAAAAGCTTCTTTATGTACAGGCTTCTTTCTTTTCACGCTGTCATTTAGAGTATCTACACTGTTGTTGATCCGTCCTCAGTTTTCCCCTATCACAGCCATTCAACTCTGCAACTGTTTTATTGGTGAATGGGTCAACAACAACAAAAAGCAGACATTGAATATACATTTGAGCATGGTGAAGTTATTGATTACACATTGTATGGTGTATCAATACACCCAGTCACTACAAAGATACAGGCGGCCTTCCTAACTCAGTTGCCGGAGAGGAAGGAAATTCAACATGAGGCCAATGGTGACTTTAAAACAGTTACAGAGTTTAATGGCTGTGATAGGAGACAGCTGAGGATGGATCAACAACATTGTAGGTACTCTTCAATACTAACCTAAATGACAGTGAAAAGAAGGAAGCCTGTACAGAATTTTTTTAAATCCAAAACATGCATCCTGTTTGCAGGAAGACACTAAAGTAATACTGCAAAAAAATTGTATTTTGTCCTGAATACAATTCGTTATGTTTGGGGCAAATCCAAAACAACATATCACTGAGTTCCACTCTTCATATTTTCGTGGCATGTTGGCAGCTGCATCATGTTATGGATATCAGCAAACTGCTGAGGGACCAAAAAGGGGTCACTTTTGTTGTTGCTCTGAAACATGTAATAAATTCCTGCTAGGGGGAAATGCAGGTTAACTAATTAAACAACAGAATATGATCTACATGATCAGTCTGGGTGTGTGAAATAAAAAGTGATTAATGTGAACCTAACTCACAGCTAAAACATGTAAAGGAAGTTATGTTATTTGTTGCCTAGACTTTACTGCAAATGACAAAAAGACAAAGACTTCAATACACTAATATGGCAGTTAGCCATGACAGCTTTTATAATAGAACGCTTGTGACCACACACATCTAAATATTGCACTTGGGAAAAAACATCTTGAAGTAGAAATATAATTAAAGTAGAAATAGAAATAGAAACAAACAGTCATTCTATTTTTGCTCTATTATAGTGGCCACGATAGACATTGATCAAGTGCACAAGGCTACATGTGCGCAAAAGTAATGTTCACTGAGCAAAAAACGTAATAATCTCACACACACACACACACACACACACACATACACGTGTGTCTGTAAAGTTCAACACAACAAAAACAATATCTTTGGGCTACACTGCACATTATTGCATTGTACACTTTCTACCTGTGGACATATGTTCTACAATGTCAGCAAAAGTAAGAAAAAGGGAAAGTGTTTGGGGTTCCTTTCACCTCTAGTGGCATCCAGCTTAAACCAGGACCAGCTACTTGATTCCTGAATCCACTTGTTTAACAAGCGACACCTCATTGTCACCTAATTCTCTCATTCTGAAAATTAAACACATTCTGTAAAGGGAAAACATTAGTTAACAGACAGTTCATTAGCTAGTTAACATTTCACACAGATTTCACACAGATTTCCAGGGCCCATACAGTAAGCAACTAACTTACTGGACGGCAAGGAGTCGTATACCAGTTAATACTATAGCGAATTGGTTAGGTTACTAATGTTAGCTCATCTGATGGTGTAACGTTAGCTAGCTAATGTTAGCTGTCTGACTTTATTAGCAAGCAAATTTTCACACCAATAAGCTCTAATATTTGATTAGATAACTTGGCTAATGTTGTTCAACATTTCTCTGGCTAGCTAACGGAGAATTAGACCCAGCTAGCAAGATACTTAACAATGCTAATACACTTTCCACCACACTTTCTCCATCACCTCAAACTTTCCAAATGCCAGTAGTTTTTCGGTTACAGCTCATGAAGTACACTTCATCCCCGTCTCTGTGGTCAGGCATCTCACCTAACGTTACTGTTCAGGGGACGCGCTCCGGAAGCCCTGAATGCAGCATGCAGTTCGGGGCCGGGCTCAATGTGGGCGGAGAACCCTTCCTGTCTCCTTCAAGGTCACCTAAGTTGAGGTAAATGTCAAAGATATCAACATCAAACCTGGTCCATGGATAAAAATATAAACCATGGAAATAACTGAGGCTGTCATTATGCATAATCTACTTTGTCAAATTCATGTTATACCACTGCAGTGGTATATTTTTATATGACAAACTACTGCACCGATGTTAACATAGCGTTAATTAGCACCCATTTGCACGTGAGCTAGCTAATTGCTCACAATGAGGGAATCTTATTTGGACAAATTTGCCTACTTGATCAGTAAGCCTACATGTACAGTTACGTAATCGATTTGATCCTTGATTTTTCTGTGTTTCTTCAATGTATGCCTTGTTGTGTTTGGCTGGCTCTAAATATGCATCGTTGATGCCATTCCCTTAGTTACACATAGCGAGTCTACAGAGCCTACACATAGTATATACAATAATGAAATCACCTGGTGCCAACATACATGGCAAGTCAAGAAAAGTCATTGTAACTTTTCCCCACTGCAAACTGAATAAGTTAGGACACAGAGGTTGCTCTGAAAACACTTCAAGTCTTTAAACACAAAGAGAAGCATAGCGCCAGCCGTATCTTAAGCCATCCTCAGCGCAGGAGAAAACCTCCCTGCTTTCGTTTGAAAAAGGGTGCTGTGGCCGCTGAAAATCTTCACGGTTGAAACGCCCGGTTGGAAAATGTAACCCATATGGCCATATGTAATCACTGCCAATGGTGATTCTAACAATAGGGACTCAGAGGTGTGAATACTTATGTAAATAAGAGATTTCTGTATTTCACTTTCAATAAATGTGTTAAAAAAATCTAACCGTATTTACACTCATTATGGGGTATTGTGTGTAGATAGGTAAAACACGTTTTTTATCCACTCTGAATTTAGGCTTTAGCACAAAATGTGGAATAAGTCAATGGGTAAGAATACTTTGAAGGCACTGTATGTACTTTGCCAAGATTGATCAAAGTCAACCAAATGCCTTATTTAGTTTGTTAAATCTTCAAATAAAAAACCAAATACAATTTATTAAAAAAGACCTTTATTTAAGACATTCCTGAATGTCAGCTGCATTTGTTATCAGAGTGGTATTCAAAGAACAATACAAAGACCGTGTGACAAACATATGAAAAAATATCCTTTAAAACAAATACAGAAAAAACATAATTCACTCGCTACCAACCCAGAAATCTGATTTGAGAGTTGCACACCTAAAGGAAAGTTATTACTTCCATTGTGATTTATAATCTGCCAAAGCAGTTACAGGCATGGGCAGGAAAAAAGGGCTACTACAAGAACAAAAACAAGACATGTAGTGTTACCTTTAACCGGTTAGGGAGCATTAAAACATTAAATATACACACAGCTTAATGTGTTCTCGTTGTGTCTGGGTCTGTTCGGAGATGTAAAGTGTGTACAATAGGGTTACATAGCGTTAAACAAGAATGTAGCCTCCAACAGCAGGGAGGCTACTCGTCATCATCCTCATCGTCATCCTCCTCATCATCTTCATCGTCGTCGTCATCAGCAGCTGCGGAGGAGGCAGTATCCACTCTACCATTGGTGCGGTATGATGCAATATCCTGTGGGACACATCACAATTACTTATAGAGCCAGACGGATATGTTTGGACCCAAAACCAATATATCTGCTGACATACTGTTTTACAGAGGGAAAATGAAAAAGTGATTTTCCCACACTGAATTCTCAAATTGCCATCCAAAATAGCAGTTGTCCAAGAAATATGCTTCAGATGTTGATTTCTTACATTTGGACAATGGCATCATGAGAATGTCGTTCAGATCAGCATGAAATTCCCCTTTTTCATCCTATTTATTGAATATTGGTGGAATTATCTGCACCCATCTTATTCAAAATCAGAAGTTCGTAGGTCAACTTCTAAGATGATTGAATAGAGGATAATCACAGAAAAGCCAGAATTCCAGTCATTGTGAAAACCCCATCTCTGGAAGTTGTATCAAAGCCCTGCTCACCTTGTCGTATTTCTCCTTCAGCGTGGCTGCCTTCTTCTCGTACGGCTTCTTCTCCTCAGCTGCAGAGCTGTTCCACATCACTCCCAGCTTCTTAGCAGTGTCTCCAATGGACAGGCCTGGGTGCTCGCTCTTTATCTTGGCCCGGAAGTCAGCACAGAAGATGAAGAACGCAGACCTGAGAAACAAAACAAACACATGTCAATTCAAAGGGAAGTTTAATTCCCCTCTCGGATTGCTATCCAGTCTATCTGTCATGCAAACCTTGTGAATTATGGTACATACGGCGGTCTCTTGGGGGCATTGGGATCCTTAAACCTCTTCTTTTTCTGGCCATTGGGTGGGATGTAGTTCTTCATTTCTCTCTCGTAGCGGACCTTGTCTTGCTTTGCCATGTCCTCAAACGTTCCTTTTTCTTTAGGAGACATGGGCTGGATGTAGAGGTATAAATTCAGATTACACATCCACATGGCCACAGCAAGACTGTCCACAAGGTCACTCAAGTGTAACAAAACATACCAAGGTGGAAATAAATTCAAAACCATTCTGAATATGGACCAGAAACATGTCACTTCACAATCATTCACTGGTGTGTAATGCTACCTTCCATCGCTCTGAGCATTTCTTGGAGAACTCGGCGAAGTTGACGCTGGCTTCGGGCTGTTTCTTCTTGTGCTCCGCCCTGCAGGTCTGCACGAAGTAAGCATATGAGGACATCTTGCCTCTCGGCTTCCTAGGATCTTTCCCCATGGTGACTTGTGTAGGTCTAGTAGGAGAGGATATAGATAGAGTTTCAACATAACAAGGATAAATTCACCCTGAGCTTTGGCCATATTAAATGAGTGTCCCTCCCTAGCTGCCCATAACAAAGAATGGGGCCTGGGGGTGTGCACATTTGTCTTCTCCTTTTTGAAAATAAACTATTGTAATCGCTAATAATTATCACTTGCTGCATGACGGCAAAACCATTTTTGCAAATAATTAAAGGTGCAATTGTGCATATGGATGGTGCAGCGTAGCTAGCAAGCTACAATGGCAGTTCGCTAGCATCGAATCCAACCCCCTCTGAACACCAAAACAAAGCATAGCTATCATGGATCCATCCCATTGTTGTGTCGTAGGTAATAGCTAGCTACCTAGCCTTGCAGTGAGCCGTTATAGCTAGCTAAATAACGTGTTAGTGTTGCAAAAGACAACATGGAGACCTAATCTGACTCGTATCAAATGGGACAAAACAAAAACAACTAACGTTAGCTACGATACAGCAAATAAAATCGAGATGCTCTGTTAACGTTGTTAATGTCAGCGCAACGGGCCAAGCTTGCCACAGCTAGCGTCTATCTAGAGCAAAAATAACTAACGCTAGATAGACGTAGTACAATATAACTCGTTAGATATGTCTGGCTTCCATGAGTTTTTAAAACCAACTAACGTTAACGTTATTAAAGTCACGAAGATGTTTTAGGTGGTGCCTAAAAATGTGCTGGCTAGCAGTTGTTTACTGTCTTTTGTTAGCCCACATTTCACTTACATAGCTAGTTAGCAAGCAAATGCTTTATGAATGCTCAGCAAAATACACTAAATATTTGAACAAAAATAAATGTCCATGTTGCTATTTCTCATAATTCGCAACATACTCTAGCTAATATTTTGGGTGTAAATACATACCCTCAGTTAGCTAACCAGCTAACGTTATGCTTCATCAAACAACAATGGGACGATGATTAATATTCGCTAGTAGCGCAAACAATGACGTCACTCTCGTATGGTAATGAAGAATTCTTCAAAATAAAAGCACGCATTTCTAAACATACAAATGTAAATCTTCTTCAGTGGGGTTTTAGTCAAGTGGCCAGGGTTCCGGTCTAGAAGCACGGTTTCGACTGCTCCTACAGTTTTGCTTCCATACTGCAGATGCCCACCCAGAAATACAATTTCCATACAAGGCCACATAGAGATGTCAGATTAGAAAATTCCTAATAAGACACTTTAATTGTCGCTGAGGCTGATTTTTCCCCCCATCACTCACAGCCAAAGATATTACGTTTATAGTTTATATTCATCCAATGTCTGACATGTTTTTGGATGACGTGATGACGCCGTTGTTGCTCGCCTGCTACCTGTGCGCACTGAGTACTAGTGTGCCTGTGGTGTTGGTCTGTGTAAACTGGATGCAACACAGATATAGATGAATCGGCATATGCAAATATCAGTAGATTACCTTGAAAACAACGGATATCCGGACATCTTGGACGCAGTCTCCAGTTCTTATTTACCTCAGTGGTTTTAGTAGCCTCGTATGAAGCATCCTGATTTAGAGAAACAGAATGTAAGCTTGTGAGATCAGGATGGTTTGTACGAGGCTAGGGTTTTAGTGCAGATGACATCTAACACGTTATATTGTCTCCCACTACTGTATTCAAGGTAGAAAAGAAAAACATATTTGAAGGGAAAAAACTAACTTAATCGACAAAACAAAACGAAGCAAAACAGACTCCCACTTCTTCCATCCATCGTTGAAAGTTCCATGTCTCCTAACTCAGGCTCTGGGGCCTGAGAGGGTAGTAAAAGGCTCGTGATAGCCTTTCATGTAAACTCCTTCGCCGACAAGTCCTCCAATCTCAGGAACCTCTCTGACGCATCCACAATGATGTCCATCTTTCTAGACTTTTCTCCACTTTGGCAGTGCCGCTGATCACCATAGCCATAAATAGTGCAAAGTTCACCTTCTTAACCTGTAGAATATCTGTAGCCTGCAGGTAATGCCTATCCACCACCATGGGGCCTTCATGACCGCTCGCTCCCTCAACCCTTTTGACAGCCACTGCAAATGATATATTCTGGATGGACCTGACTTTAGCCACATTCCTTCACCCTCGTTGGGCATTCCTAAAATGAATCAACATGGTTCCCACCACAATTGCAACATTTCACATGATCAAAACTCAAACCACACTCAATATGATCTTCTCCACAACTTTCATCTTTCAATCACAGACACTTTCCACGTGTTAAAAGGCACAACAGCAATCACAATCTTGGTACAAATGCTCTTACACAGTAATTCGCATACCTCAACTTCTCCTCGATTTGGAGGGACTTCACTTCAAAAAACAAAAGAACAGATACTCTTCATGTTCTCTCCATTAACTACTCATTTCAACCGACGTGCATCAATCACTCTAGGGATATTTTACATTTCTTCCAATTGCACTTCCCACGAAACGCCAGATATTACCCCCTTGAGGGGTGCCCTGATCCGAAGAGCTACGCACAACATGACAACATTCTCGACTCGAGTACAACGTAACCCAAGCTATTTCTGCTTATCAGAAGTACACGAAATCAAAACAATCCCACTTCTCGTAATCCTTACTGCATTTACTTAAACCATCACTCTTTCCACCAGCTTGGATATTTCAAATGGATTTGCCCCTCCTCAACAAACAGCACTCCTACAAGATAAGAAGCAGCAGGAGCATTCCCAGAACTATCCATTTTGTTTTCCAGCAATACTTTGGTAATTTTTCTATTCTTTTGGACCATTGTCCAATTTTCCTTGCTTTTACCGCCATTAGTTTTGTGTTCACCACCTGCTCCAGCTTCCACCATCTTTAACCAAAGAGCAACACACTAGTTCCGTCCTCTTCAAGAGTCAGCCACTGACATCAACCTACCCTCTTGCAAAGTGGAGAACTCATTCAAGAGATATTAAATGTTAATTGATGTTCATTTTTATTGTGCTTATAAGCAAATGCAAGAAGGAATTTGTGGAAACCAATTACAAAAAGAATGTAAGACCACTATCAAAAAATACAATGTTCAGATTGGTATGTTCTCAACATTGGGATTTAGAGAAAAAACTATTATACGTGGTGAGGTAAAAGTGGGTTTGGGAACACTCAGTAGGGTCTGTAGAATCTCTATATAGTGTTATTTCTTTGGCGACTGAGGTTTAAATACCTAGCAGTACTTCGTACTCCACCCACTCCATTGGTCCCAATGCAATACACTATCGACCTATCTATTACATATTGGCTTATAGAGAAAAAAAGCTATTCTATGTGCCGAAAATAAAAGCCGGTTTGGCATTACTCAGTAGAGCCTGAAGAATCTATATATGGTGTTATTTCTTGGGGGACTGCAATACAATATAGGCCTATACATTACAGAGAAAAAAATACTCTATGTGCCAAAGTGTGGTGGGGATTACTCAATAGGGTCTGTATAATCTATACAAAACAGTACGGACATCTTCCTAATATTGAGTTGCACCCCCCACTTTTGCCCTCAGAACAGGTTAAATTCATCAGGGCCTGGACTCTGCAAGGTGCTGAAAGCGTTCCACAGGGATGCTGGCCCATGTTGACTCCATTGCTTCCCACAGTTGTCAAGTTGGCTGGATGTCCTTTGGGTGGTGGACCATTCTTGATACACACGGGAAACGGTTGAGTGTAAAAACCCAGCAGCGTTGCAGTTCTTGACAAACGGGCACCTTCTACCATTCCCGTTCGAAGGCACTTTTTTTGTCTTGCCCATTCACCCTCTGAATGGCACACATACACAATCCATGTCTCAATTGGCTCAAGACTTAATAATCCTTATTTAACCTGACTCCTCCACACTGAAGTGGATTTAACAGGTGACATCAATAAGGGATCATATCTTTCACCTGGATTCACCTGGTCAGTCTATGTCATGGAAAGGACATATGTCCTTAATGTTTTCTACACTCAGTGTATCTGGATGTAGTTTAGTGGGGGACTGAGGTACAAATACCTAGCATCACTTTACTCCAACCACTCCATTGGCCACAGTGCAATACACTGTTTTTGAAACACCAAATACCCTTTGGGCTTTAGATCAAAAGTAGAGCAAATAAATAACACCATATATAGATTATCCAGACCCTAGTCAGCAATCCCAAGCCCACTTTTACTTTGGCATATAGAATAGATTTATCTCCATAAACCAATATGTCATTTATAAACCTACAGCGTATTGCTTTGGGACCAATGGAATGGGTGGATTAGAAAGTGATGCTGGATATTTCAACCACAGCCATCCAAGAAATAACACTATATAGAGATTCTACAGACCCTACAGAGTAATCCCAACCCCACTTTTACCTCAGCACATATAATATTTATTTTCTCTATGAGCCAGTATGTAATTAATATACATCGAATGGAGTGGGTGGAGTAAGGAGTCACCAGCACTCTGTATTAAACTCGTTGGTCAACATAAGAGACCAATTTAAGTTTTGCAGACTTTAATTCTAATTACATATATTTTTATTGGATTTTCGATATTCTTAAAGTTTAGCTTGTCTTTGCAGGGGGACTCTTATTAAATATTTTTACATCCCTCGATCGTGCTGCCAGCATAATATATTGCTGCTAAAATAACGGTAATAGCCAGATTCGATGAGCGGTATTTTAGCTGTGCGACGTCTCCATGCATTGTGGCTCCTATTAGCTGCCGCCAACTCCGTAGAATGTCTGATTGGGCGCTTGCTTTCCACAGCTCTTACTGGAGACGTCGAATGATTGGTCGTCTTTCTAGAGTCTAGCGTAAACACTTCAAAGTTTGAGGGGATTCGATTATTTTGCCCAGGATGCCGCTTGGGAAGAAGTTTGCACCAGGTGAAAACTGATGGCATTCGTTTTGGAAACGGTCTGCCTCCCGGGCGTGCGCCAGGTGCTCATAACAAAAAGTAGGCTCAAAACTAGTAATGAGCACATGGAGTAATTTCAGCAATAAGGCCCGAGGGGGTGTGGTATGTAGCCAAAATACCACAGCTAAGGGCTGTTCTTATGTATGTGGAGTGCCTGGACACAGCCCTTAGCCGTGTTATGTTGGCCATATGCCACAAATCCCCAGGCTGCCTTATTGCTATTATAAACTGGTTACCAACGTAATTAGAGAAGTAAAAATACATGTTTCGTCACACCGGTGGTATACGGTCTCATTATACCATGGCTGTCAGTCAATCAGCATTCAGGGTCCACCAAGTTTAAAATGGTCAATTTGCCCGTTCACGTCACGGTCCATAATATGGTGCACCTCTTTGTTTCAGTGCCGCGGAAATGAATAAAACATTTGTTTGTGTCACATTTTGAAATCTTTTAAAATGCTATTTTAAAAACAAACTCCAAAAACTGCCCCACAAAAGGACTATTATATGGCCCAACAACATATCAGCATAATTTCTGGCCATTAATGGCGAGAATATAGATGCTGTGCTTGCCTTCACTTGTCTGGCCTTTTACAGAACATTTACTAGGACACTTGCAGACACAACGAGATAGCCTATTCGGCAGGCTTTAATAAAACATATATATATATATACTTTAATAAAACAGTGTAACCACCAGTAACCCGGTCTACCACCCTTGGTGCACCTAGCCAAATGTGATGCTGAATCTTTCATGCGGGTCCAAGCCCCCCAGGCAGCACAGCATCAATCATCAAATTGCCTTCGCGGATGTTGTGCAATTCACAGGAATTGTTGTGTGTCTCCCATAACAACCAAGGACTCCAGCACACACTCCAGCACACACAGTTGCACACCACGGAGCCCTGAAAACAAGTTTTCTAGATAGGCCAAATTGAACAATGCAAACTCAAGATGAAGAATCCTGCGAACCAGGTAGGCCTACAACTGAAGTGTCATAACTTCTGACGTCATAATTGTTATTACGTTACATTGCATTGGTGGCGTATTTTCAATGACTTTCTCTCGCTTGTGATTCAAGCACCACGGAACTGTCCCGGAGCATCATCAAGCGCACGATCGACAAGTTTGCCTAACACATCCATCCCAGGCAGAGTTAGAGAAGAGATGTGTGCATTTGTGTCCAGACATCGCGCCCAATAACCTAAATATTCCGATTTCTGGAAACGTTTCATCACGAGCGAAAACAGCTATGGCAGCCGTGGGTGAGGAGCCTCAGATTACTTGACATGAGACTTTTTGGGGCTGTTTCTCGGACTCTGATCGTAGTCTTGGGAAAATAAATATATTTGTAAGGAGATTCTCCATTGAATTTGCTTTAAAGTCCAGGACTAGGCTTATTCTTCATTGAGCATGTTTTTTGGACTAGGTTTATTAATGTCCGAGAAACCTCACCTTTATACTAATTTAAATGAGTTATTGTCTATTAACTTGATATTTGAAATTTCAGATGACAGGCATATGTGGGAGTGGGACCCATATGAAACATCGCAGAAAAGAGATTTTATTTATCGACCCAGTTCATCAACACCAGTTTTACCGTAGGCCTGAAAATATGATTGACTATTCATGAATTCATTTCTAATTCATTATGTTGTTTATATTATTCACATTTAGGCTATGTCTCCCTATAAATTTTCTCCTTTTGTGAAATCTTTTTCAGTCCTACAAAGACAAGAGCCCATAGAAACTCCTATGCACTAGCTTGTCCTGTGGGTGCCACTGTGTACAATGAGGACTTCTGTTGGAAGCCAGCCGCTAAACCTGACAGCATTCGCACAGGATCAGCCTCTGGGAACAGGAGGAACAACCCACATCCCAGTCAGGTACAGATCCACATTCACACTCAATCCTCTGGACATGAACTATTTAGAATGTGTAAACTTTCATACTTTTTACAGAAAGAAAAGCTTCTTAACAAACATTAATCTAACATTTAGCTAACTAACCTGTCTGTCCTCTGGTGCCCCTATCCAGGGTTGCATTTCAAATGGAACCCTATTTCCCACATAGTGCACTACTTCTGAACAGGGCCCATAGGGCTCTGGTCAAAAGTAGTGCACTGTACCCTCTTAGAAAAAAGGGTTTCAAAGGGGTTCTTCAGCTGTCCCGACAGGGGAAACGTTTTTGGTTTCAGGTAGAGACTTTCTTCAAAGGGGTTCTCCTACGGGGACAGCCGAAAAACCCTTTAAGGTTCAAGATAGGACCTTTTTTTCTAAGAGTGTAAGGTGCCATCTGGGACACATCCCAGTTATTATTATTATTATTATTATTATTATTGTACCTCTATGCTTTATTACTTATACATTTAAGCTCTTTGGGCAGCGATGTATTTATTGTATGAAAAGTGCTAAACATTCTTCATTTTTCCCTAGTCATTCATGGTGTGGCGACTGCCCAAGGGCCAGAAGCAGAGCTCTGTAGGTGGTTGGTCCCCCTGGAAAAGTCCTCCTTCTGAGGAAGAGATCCGAAACGCTCTGACTGCCCAGTACCGGTCCACCTACCGGACTGACTACCTGGGCATGCCTCAAGGTAGAGAGATCAGGGAGCATACAGTGCCTTCGGAAAGATTGATGAGGAAAAATAACAATTTAATACATTTTAGAATAAGGCTGTAACCTACAAAATGTGGAAAAAGTCAAGGGGTCTGAATACTTTCCGAAGGCACTGTATATGCCAAGCGTCTTAGAGTAGGATTGCTTATCTATGATAAGGTTCCCCCTCTCTCCATGTAATCTTATTCATTAAGCTCTAAAAGGCTAAACTTATCCTAGATCATCACTCCTGCCCTGAGAGGCTTGATGGATATAGGCTCTGAGCCGTGTCTGAAATGATACCCACACTAATTTTGTCCAAAGCCACACCCTGTTTCGAAGTTCTCAGTGTTTTCGAAGTACTCCCCAGCATGAGTATCTCTATGTAAGAGTATGATACTGTAGGCTTACAAAAGCTGTAAGGGGAAAAAAACAACTAAAGTCGGCTCAAACTGAAGACGGAACCCCCCCCCCCAAAAAAAAAAAACAACAATTATTTATCAGGATTCAATCAAGCAGATAAGGATATTCCTGATAGCACTTTCAGAACAGTTTTTTTTTATTTGTACAGGACATAGTAAGTCAAGTTGCATGCACTAGATGACTTCTCAGTCAGGTGTGTGTCTGAACTGAACAGGTCTTGCCATGTAATGATTCAGTTTATAAATAACTCTGCTGTGGAACTAAAACACAATTCTGAAAGCATTATCTGGAAGCCATTACCTGCAATTGATTGAATCCTGGTAATTCTATGTTTTGGGGGGTTATGTCTTTAGTTTGAGCAGAAGACAGTAGTACAACTTCACTCTAGTTGTTTGTTACCCCTTACAGTATTCGCCTTGCAAGTTCTCTCTTCTGCACTTTTGTATTTTTACAGGACTTCAGTTGATCCCCCCGATTCTCACTCCGCTGAACCACAAGCGCCAAGTCCCTCACTGCACGCACACAGAGATGAGGCACAACTACCGCCAGCCCAGGGAACGGTCTGAACTGCGGGGCAACATGTCGCGCTACGGCTGCAACGCACTGCACGGCGTTGCCCCCAGGGGTATAGGTAAGTTATGAGCTGCCTGGAGGCATCCTATGAGTAGAGTGAAGTTGCCCCTAGCCAGTAATCTTGAGTCAGTGTTTTCCCCACTAATCGTTAAGGTTAGGATTGGGGGAGGGGAAGCCGATCCTAGATCTGTACCTAGGGGAAACCCTGGAGCAGTGGCGGCTGCTGATTGGCTGAATACCCGGGGTGCGAGGTGTTTAGAGTTGTCAACAAAGCAGCATGACGGAAATATGATGCCAAGTTTTTGAACTACCAGTAGTTTCTTTGAGAAGATATCTGAAGCGATCGGTGCATTTGAACAACAGCATCAATACACCTATTTCACTCTTGCATGTCAAAAACCGAATGACCCCTGCTGCACATGCTGCCACTGTTTTGATCAGGTTAGATTATACTATTTAAAATGAGCAGTCAACTCATGAATAAACTAGTGCACTAGGGAGAATGCAACAAGCATACAGATGCAATAAGTGAAAACACATTATCTAACTGGGGATAGCTAGCTAACATAATGTCACAAAGCATGATGCGCAAGCCAGTTAACGTTCATTCTGGAAAAACTTCAGATTTACGAGTTAGTCAGATATGAGTTTAGAAAGACTTGAAATTGGCATGGGAGCTAACTAGTTAGGAAGCTAACAGCTAGCTATGGCTAGCTATCTGCATATTTAAGGTAGATAACTGGTTCATTTGACCCAAAAAGTGTTTCTCAAAATTACTGTGCCTGGCTAATTAATTTGATCATGCTTTGTGAATCATCCGGGTTTATGCTGTTTTAGTCCACACAACATGTCGCCCGCCCTGTCACCTACAGCAGAACCTGATGAACAACATGGGGGGAACAATCAAATTGGCCATGTATTTTTGTCCTACCAGATCTGTGATGAGAAGGTTCTAGCTAGTGCATTCCTCTGTCCTTCGACTCTTGTTGGAGGTAGTTGTCCAGTTTATCAAGTCCCAGGCTGCCATGACTGTTACGATAATTTATTTACAAGTGAATTATTGCTTTTCGCTTTAGTGCCACCTCTACCTGATAGAGCAGATCTAGTCTGACGTGCGGAAGTAAGCCGTCTGGCACGAGATACTCATTGGGAGGGAGACTATAGCAGACCCAGAAGTTCCCCTTCATAACAAATAGCTGGCACAACAATCCAAGCAATGTTCTCATGGCCTATGTGCCCACGAAGGCGGGGCTGCTGCTGGCAGTATCTTTGGGGCAGTAACTGAACAGCTTGTTATTTCTTTTTTGAACAGGAACAGCTTATTATTTTTTTTAACAGGAAAATGTACACATTTACAGCACTTTTCTGAACATTTAAAACATCATCTATGAACTATATAAAATATATATTTTAATAAAAATTTGTACTTTTTGTTGTTGTTGACCAATCACAAGTTTGAGTGCCTCCCCTAACGCTCTTATGGGCGGGCCGCCACTGCTATAAGTAATTTGATTTCCTTTCATTTTGACTATTAGGGAAGACTATATAGGGCAGGGGTGGGCAACTGGCGTCCCCGGCCCCCCTTTTATGGGCAATTTCCCAAAAAATCTATAAGAATGAAAATACAGTTGGAACACAGTCGGGATCTTAACTTACTTAGTTAGAATTGTAGAATACACAAGGTGTCATTTCAAAATGTGGTTGTGCATCAGCAGGTTTTCTCTACTTGCCATGGCAAAATTAGTAGAATTGTATGAAATTTGGTTATACAATTGCAAAATCTTCTCCTCCACCCCATGGCAAAATTAGTAGAATTGTATGAAATTTGGTTATACAATTGCAAAATCTTATCTTCCACTCCATGGCAAAATATGTAGAATTGCATCAAATGTGCTATAAAACTGCAAAATGTTCTATATGCCCCATGACAAAATGTGTAGAATTGCATCAAATGTGCTATAAAACTGCAAAATGTTCTATATGCCCCATGACAAAATGTGTAGAATTGCTGGAAAATAACTCTAAAACGCACAAGTTGTTGCCCCCCCCCCAACAAAATGTAGCTTAGCGCCTCCAACAGGCTAGGGCTGGCTCTAACTACATGTGTGGGTATGGATGTGATTGTGTAGACCTGTGAGCCATGATGAGTTCATATTTCTTGTGGCCCCCACCCCCATCAAAGTTGCCCATCCCTGATATACTGAATAGGGTGCCATTTAATATTTTCCCACGCTGCACAATGTTGCTCAGAGCTAAACTCGGGTAAAATAAGGCAGCCTAGTGGTAGCCTAGTGGTTCGAGTATTGGGCCAGTAACCGAAAGGTTGCTAGACTGAATCCCCGAGCTGACAACGTAAATATTAGTCGTTCTGCCCCTGAACAATGCAGTTAACCCACTGTTCCTAGGCCATCATTGTAAATAAGAATTGCCTAGTTAAATAATTAAAGGACCTACCAGGCTCATCACTTAGAGATCTCAGTGTAACTCCCACTCCTTTCTGTTCCAGTTCCTACTGTTGTTCATGGTCACATCCACAACCAGGAAAATAGTTCCCAGTTGACCACCTACGACAGACACTTTGGAGGGATAACGACCGATGTCTCGGCTGTGCTCCGCTCTCTACAACCCCAAGAGCTCCAGCAGTTCTGCAGACATCTACCTGACAAAGGTGAGCTACGGACTGTTGTTATGAACCCTGACTCTATTCTCCTAGTTACAAATCACTTCCCTGTTTGGTTGCTTGAAGTTGCCCATAAACACTGATCCTGGGTCAGTTTGGCATTTTCTCCACTAATGGTTAAGGATTGGGGCAGGGGATCTGATCCTAGATCTGTACCTAAAGGAAAATTCACCCCAGAGCACTCTATATTTGTTGACTGGTGTTTTGTGTTTACAGATAAGGAGGTTGTGCAGACATTTTTGCACCGAGTGCCCCCTACCAGCCAGGTGAAGAGAGGTACAAAGTCACCTGTCCTCCCTCCTGCGTTGTATAGGTCAGAGTGGATGTCTGGCTGGCCCGGGCCCCTGTGATACTTGACTTTCTGTAGCATCCCACCACAATCATGTGACAACCAGAGGCACTGTCCAGTCAACAAGTGCCTTTGTGGGACTGTGTGTACGAGTGTTTATGCTCTGTTTGTGAGTTTTATTTGCAGTGTTGTAACTGCCTTGACATTTCTGAAAATAAAGCCAATGAATCTAATGCAGCGATACTTCCGTTTACGTCTGCAATCTAACTATAACAGTACTGAATAACACCATTGTGATACTTTTTTTAGCATGTTGTACTGTAGATATCACAGATGTAAGTGCAGTTTTACTTGCTGAATCAAATTATTTTTTGGTACAGTTACCATGATTCCAGAACCAAACCTCAGATTTATCAATAGTAGGCCTACTTCTTTAGAAGGCGTCAGAATGAGGTTTCAGAGACAGTCAGTAGTGTAATACCGTCATTATAACATGCTAGTACGTGCTAGAAAGTACATGCTAGTACATGCTAGAAAGTGCTAGAAAGTGTCTGCACCCACTACTGTAAGTCGTTACTAAATTACTCAAATGTCAAAAGTAAATGTAGTAACATAACAATAACACATGTTTACACCAATAGGGTGGTGCCCTTTAGATCTAATCCAAGGTTTTGTCTGCTCTGTGGAACTGACAATATTAGCAGAAATGCATCCAGTAGTTATCTTAGTATCTTAGTTGGGTGAGAGCCACCCACGTGAGTCCAGGTGAAAGGTTAGAGTGTCAGGTAATGTGACATCTGGAGAAGCAGAGGCTGTGGGCTGGACTGGCTCTGAAGGGCTAAACTCCTCCATCCACTCTCACAGAGAACTGAACACTGGACCAGGCTGACAGACAGACAGACATACAAAGACTACTGTGATGCCGCTGGGGGAAGAAAGTTTGCCCTTCTTCAGCTGCTGGGAAACTAGAGATTCAGAATGTGTCCAGGTTTTCTGCCTCTGCTCTGCCACCTGTCAGTTTGCTGTTGCTTTAAACAGCAGATCAGGTGCTGGTTTTCTAATTGATTATCTGCTGCTGTTTTCTGTGGGCTTTCATCTCAGCAAGGGGCTGACTGGGTTGAGCTGGGTTGACGGGGTGATTTGGGTTGAGTCTTCTGCATTGTTGCACTGACATGTTGCTCTCCACGGGAGTAGAACGCCTGTTTTTCAAAGCCTGTTGACTGTTGTCAAGGTGCTGTGGAGGCGCACTCAGTGGCACAGCTCTACATTTACCATGTAGCACTGGAAGCCTAATTAATTTGAGCTCCGATAAATACATTTCCCTAGATTTTATTAGATTCAAAGCTGTTATTCCTAGTCCCCCTCCTACCTTCTGTTTTGGTAAATATAATTTAATTGCCAGCGCATGCAGAGTTTGTCGTAAAAACTGTCTTGGCTGTGTCAAGCAAAGTTTAAAAACTCACAGTGAAGTTCTGCTATACACACAGACTCCCGCTGATGGACAGTAGTTATCTACCGCATATTATGTAAGGAACAACTTCATTTGCAACCCCCGTCTTCTCGGAGTCTGCTCTGTGGTTGGTTTGTCTGGAAGGGTTTTGAGACTGACTCAATTATCTGGTGGATGTGTCTGCAAATAGGTCTATCCTCCCTCTCACAGCATTGAAACTGAGCTCTAAGCTTTAAGTATCTAAGGCTGTGTTTATACAGGCGGACCAATTCTGATCTTTTTCCCACTAAAGGCTCTTTTGACCAATCACATCAGATCTTTTCACATCATATCTTTTTCAGAGCTGATCTGATTGGCCAAAAGACCAATTAGTGAATAAATATCAGAATTGTGCTGCCTGTGTAAAAAAAAAAAAAAACGTAAATGATTTGTCTTTTGACCAATCAGATCAGCTCTGAAAAATATATGTTGTGAAAAGAGCCGATGTGATTCGTCAAAAGACCAATTACTGGGAAAAATATCAGAATTTGGCTGCTTGTGTGAAGAGCGAGGCAATGTAAGATTGGATCCCCTCTAGGTCACAGCACCAATTACACAACACTATGAAGTCTGAGACCTGGGATTTAGACTGTAGTTTTTCAGATTTGCATATTTAAACATATTTTTGGACGTTAAACCAGAACTTGCATAAAGCCATCCACAGATAACATTATTCCAACTATTTACTTATTTTATTTTTATGTTTACCACTCCAGAAACACCCCCTATCCCGTACTTACTTGGCAATTCTGGACATCTGAAAGGATTTGATTGCTACAGTGTAATAAATATGGTGAAAGTCCTACCAAGCCTATCAGAGGGCAAAGTGGAGCAACTGCCATTTTTTGTTTATGTCTATCATTTCGTGCCTAGGGGCTGTAGGGTTTAGCCCTGTTTTAATATTAGCAATTCTATCTTCCTTGAATAGGCCTACATTCCTGATCTGACATGGCTGGATTGGTGAAAGCTGTGGTAGAACCATTGCTTACACCTATCAATTTGTGTTAGTTCAGTGATTACTTCAAGGAAGAGAGGAAGAAAGGATGCACTTTCAAAGTATTCAAACAGGGTCTTCTTTTCTGGACTTAACCTGAGACTTTTGGGTTCTTCTTCCACCACATTCTCGCTGAGCTGGGGAGTGCAGGAGAGCGATGGACTAAGATGTCGGGCCAGAGCAGCGGGGAGAGAGATCGGCCCGTGGTGACGCGAGGGTGTACCTGGGGTCCGTGTCAGAGGACAGGCCACCTCTTAAGTGGCTGGAGCTTGAGCTGCTGAGACAGGAGAACCGCTGCCACTCTGTAACCCTGGGAGACAAAGTCAAACTGAGGTCACAACTGCTCTACAGTGCTGATCCCACATGCAGCCTCAGCAAGCTCAAGGTATACCACACTAAAGGACAGTTTCCCAGACCCAGATTAAGCCTAGTTCTGGACTAAAAAGCTAAATATGTTGTTGCCCATTATCTTGCAGAGAACAGAAATGTGTATTTTGCTTACAACCCAGCTTTTTAGTAAAGAAGTAATCTTTTTAATTATTCGCTTGAATAGGTCTTCTAAACTCATTTTGGGAGATGAATGTGGTTGGATGTTGTGCGACTTCCTGTCTACCAACCCATTACCCTCCTCATACCCTGGGTGGTGTTACCAGGCATTGGTAACCAGCAGGCAGCAGAGGAAGGTTTGTTGGGCACCTGTTACTTAGAGACAAGTATAGATAGACGTCAGGGTTGCTAACGGATCAGTGGCCTGCCTGTTCACTATCCATGGAGAATGTAAAAAAGCTCTGGAATAGTGTAAGTGCAAATGTCATTTTCTTTGTGTTGCTTCTCTCCAAGCAAAACTCAAACAGTCTTGCTGAATTAAATACGTATTTGAGTACTGGTGCCTAAAAAGTTAATGTTACTGGTTTGACCCATCTATGAATTTGAGAGGGGTTAAATTTCCCCAGCACCTTCCCGTAGCTTTATACCAAACTGATTGGCGGTAATTGGGCTGAAACTTTGACTGACTGACTCATAGAATCTCTATCATGATGCGTTTAACCTCAAGGTGTCAGTAGAGTGTCAGTTGAGGTCCTGCCTCTTTACATAAAATTGAAGCTGATACCCACAAGAGGAATCCATTTGAGGTTATTACCTGACAGGACTTTGGGCAGGCAGCGAATTAGTGGCAATTTATTAGTGGCAATAGATCCGAACTGAATGCTGTTCATTGGCTCACTGAGGCCCCTCAGGGTTGTGTACTTAGTCCCATTCTGTACTCCCTGTACTCCCTGTTCACCACACAACAAGAGGTACCAGAGCGCCAAGTCTAAGCATCAGTATAGAGAAAAAGTAGAGTCGCAATTCAACGGCTCAGACACAAGAGGTATGTGGCAGGGTCTACAGTCAATCACCAATTACAAAAAGAAAACCAGCCCCGTCACGGACCAGGATGTCTTGCTCCCAGGCAGACTAAATAACTTTTTTGCCCGCTTTGAGGACAATACAGTGCCACTGACACGGCCCGCAACCAAAACATGTGGACTCTCCTTCACTGCAGCCGACGTGAGTAAAACATTTAAACGTGTTAACCCTCGCAAGGCTGCAGGCCCAGATGGCATCACCAGCCGCGTCCTCAGAGCATGCGCAGACCAGCTGGCTGGTGTGTTTACGGACATATTCAATCAATCCTTATCCCAGTCTGCTGTTCCCACATGCTTCAAGAGGGCCACCATTGTTCCTGTTCCCAAGAAAGCTAAGGTAACTGAGCTAAACGACTACCGCCCTGTAGCACTCACTTCCATCATCATGAAGTGATTTGAGAGACTAGTCAAGGACCATATCACCTCCACCCTACCTGACACCCTAGACCCACTCCAATTTGCTTACCGCCCCAATAGGTCCACAGACGATGCAATCTCAACCACACTGCACACTGCCCTAACCCATCTGGACAAGAGGAATACCTATGTGAGAATGCTGTTCATCGACTACAGCTCAGCATTTAACACCATAGTGCCCTCCAAACTCGTCATCAAGCTCGAGACCCTGGGTCTCGACCCCGCCCTGTGTAACTGGGTACTGGACTTCCTGAAGGTTTTAAGTTTTAAGTTCCTCGGCGTACACATCACAGACAAACTGAATTGGTCCACCCACACAGACAGCATCGTGAAGAAGGCGCAGCAGCGCCTCTTTAACCTCAGGAGGCTGAAGAAATTCGGCTTGTCACCAAAAGCACTCACAAACTTCTACAGATGCACAATCGAGAGCATCCTGTCGGGCTGTATCACCGTCTGGTACGGCAACTGCTCCGCCCACAACCGTAAGGCTCTCCAGAGGGTAGTGAGGTCTGCACAACGCATCACCGGGGGGGGGCAAACTACCTGCCCTCCAGGACACCTACACCACCCAATGTCACAGGAAGGCCATAAAGATCTTCAAAGACAACAACCACCCGAGCCACTGCCTGTTCACCCCGCTATCATCCAGAAGGCGAGGTCAGTACAGGTGCATCAAAGCAGGGACCAAGAGACTGAAAAACAGCTTCTATCTCAAGGCCATCAGACTGTTAAACAGCTACCACTAACATTGAGTGGCTGCTGCCAACACACTGACTCAACTCCAGCCACTTTAATAATGTGAATTGATGGAAATTGATGTAAAATATATCACTAGCCACTTTAAACAATGCTACTTAATATAATGTTTACATACCCTACATTACTCATCTCATATGTATATACTGTATTCGATACCATCTACTGCATCTTGCCTATGCCGTTCTGTACCATCACTCATTCATATATCTTTATGTACACGTTCTTTATCCCTTTACACTTGTAGTAAGGTAGTAGTTTTGGAATTGTTAGGTTACTCGTTGGTTATTACTGCATTGTCGGAACTAGAAGCATTTAGCTACACTCGCATTAACATCTGCTAACCATGTGTATGTGACAAATAAATTTGATTTGATTTGAAAAGGCTCCCTAACCTCTTTTGGCTTTGGTAAACTAATGAGAATGCAGAAATAGCTTGGCTAGAGGGCAGATTCTCTTTATAGTTTACCTGTTAATTAAAGGGCCAAGGATCGGGCTGGAAAAAAGTAACCACTCTCAAATTCATAGATGGAGATACAGATGCAAGGACTAACCAAAATGATAGTTTTAACCATGCGTTGAAGCTATACAATGTTTGTTTACAATTATACATAGATTTCAAACAATAAAGTAAAACTACCTTACATTTTGTGTTCTGATGTTGTCAAACAGAGGTTAAGTTATGTTCTTCAAGAATCAATGGCCATATATAATTCAAATTTAAAGTAAAACAATGAATGCACCAATCCCAGATTTCCCCTTTAAGAACTTCTATGTGACAGCAGGTACATTCTGCCTCAGGTAGAAATGTGAATGGAGTCAAATCAGTCAGTAGAAGCATTTGGAGAGCAATGGGGTTGATGAATAATGACTGTCCTGCACTGCTAGACAATACGAATGCTTTGAATAATGACTGTCCTGCACTGCTAGACAATACAAATGCTTTGTGGTTCTTTATAGAACATTTTGAGGGCTATATGAAACAAACCATTTAGCGCTTTTTGGTTCTATTTAGCACCATTTACTCTAGCAGTGGGATGCCTCCTGTTAGAACCCTGTGTTTAGTTGTGTTTATTTTATTTTTACAGGGACAGTGCACATTAATCAATGTTTCAGTAAAAGTGCCGGTTTTAGCCAGCCGGCTAATTTTCAACCGCAGTCCCAGGGCAGGTTATTAAAAACAATTACAATATAGACAATCATTGAGCAGTGAGCACACGCAGAGCAACATAGGACAAGCAAGACGTAGCATACAGACAGAGCAACATAGAATAAAAAGCAGCAAGACGAAGATGAAGTACAGTTTTCCTACCTCTGTAGTCAAACAATTTCTTATAAATCGGAAATTAGCTAGGTTGAATTTGGTTATTTGAATGACCTTTTTCACATGCTTTTTAAAAGAGAGGTTGGAATCAAGTATGATGCCAAGGTGGTTAAACATGTTTTAAATGCACCCAAATTGAAATGATTGATTCAATTCTCTATCTCCATTTGTATGTTAACTGTTGATATGCAGTACATACCCATATTTCCATCAGTAAACTATTAAATTACAACAAATTAAAATGCAGCAAATATCTTCATGACTTGGCAATATTGGCTATTACTAATCAAATACCTCTGACACAGGTACAACAAAGTTCATGACATGTGCACAATGACCTAGCTTTTATAAGCATATGTGCAGGCACAAATGACTCCAACAAAGACTTTTCTTTCAACACAAATGAAGCAATGAAGTAGTATTGCTTCTAAACCATTCTTCGTACTGAACAAGAGGCTGAGTGAAGATTTAGCCATTAGGTAACAGCCAGGGTCAGGGGGTTAGTGAGAGGGAGCTGTATGTCTGTCTCCCTGTCTGAGTCGACGCACGCACCCCCCCCAGTCCAGGAGTTGGTTAGCGTGTTTATCCCTGAAATATATTTATGACAGCTCAAAGAGGCTCCCTGGATGAAAGGCCTGTTGCTAGGAGACTCTGGCTGTCACATCTGAGAGAGGCCATTATTACAGAGAGCGTGGTATACCCCCTAGGAGCATACAGATATGTATGTTTGTGTAGCTGATTTAAAATGACTAGCTAGTTAGCGCAAGTAGTTGTTTCCATTACCTCTTCAAGGGATACGGCTTTTGTGGAGCAATAGGTGACGATGCTTCTTGAGTGGCAGGTGTCAATGTGTTCAGAGGGTCCCTGGTTCAAGTCCAGGTTGGGACAAGGGGTGGGACGGGAGCAATAATGTTACGTATGTGTAGCAGGTAGCAGGTCTCGAACCCTGGACCTTCTAGCCCGAAGTCCAGAGCGCTATCGACTGTGCCCCAAAAGCATGCTCGAGAGGCAGAGTCGATATCCGCACTTATAAACCCAGGGTCGTTACAGTATGTATAAGTGTTTGTGAGTGTGTGTATGTAAGATGCCTGCATGTAAGGGCCACTAAAATGGGGGTCTAACCACACTCAGAGGTGGCACCTATTGATGTGTGTTGTTAATTAAATGGAAATGTTAATTAAATGGAAATGTTGTGCCATGTTAGCCAGGGTCCTCTCTCAACCTTGTCCCTTCCCCTCCCCTCCCCTTCCCTGCCTTTCATCTCTAGCGCTCCGAGTTCATTAATTGGCTGGAAAGTGAAGTCTATCATGGGCTGTGAGAATTTAAAGAGCAGATTGATCTGTCACCTTTCCACCTCACCTTGTTATTTCAATCTTCTTCATTATCCAAAGGAAATGGAACAGTTATGAAAAATTGTTCCACTTCCATTTTTAGCTTATCGTATACTAAAGCTGCTTTGATCTGAAGTTTCTGTTCATTCCTTTGTGTAAGTACTTTCAAAAAATATAATTTGTGACACTGTAATGACAATAATTGATATTTTTCTTTTCAAATAGATTGAAAAGAGAGTATCCCTTGAAAGCCCGCCAAAGCTCAAGCTGGCCTTTGAGATACATTTCTGCTATGGTTTGAGAATGTGTTGTTGGGATGACCTAGTATGGTCATTCCTTATGGATATATGCGTTGAATTCCAATCGAACCTTAGCCAATCCTGTAGATCTGAGAGGATTGGTAGGCGGAAGCAATTTGGCGACATTTCTATCTAGCCAATCAGAATACAAGATGAAGCTATTACTATAATGCCTATCCAATCCTCAAATCGGAAGTACCTAGGATGTAGGGGCTTGGGGGCGATTTGGAATTCAGTGATCTAATGTATTTAATGACACCTTCTCCTCTGCAGGAATTTGAAATGGGTGTCCTAAGATCACTGGATGTGCTCAACTTTGGACTGATAGTGAAGAAGTGTTTGGGCTTACACAACATAGTAAATGTCAATCGGGCGGCAGGTGGTTAGAGTGTTGGACCAGTAACTGGAAGGTTGCAAGTTCAAACCCCCGAGCTGACAAGGTACAAATCTGTCATTCTGGCCCTGAACAGGCAGTTTCTAGGGTGTCATTGAAAATAAGAATTTGTTCTTAACTGACTTGCCTAGTTAAATAAAGGTACAAAAATGGAACCGGAAAAGCAGCCAGAAGATCCAACTTTTAATTATTGGACAGATAGATTAATAAATTATTAATATCCCTCTCCCTCCCTCCCTCCCTCCCTCCACATAGCCTCTTGTGCTTGCCTCGTTGGTATAACTCCTCGTAATGTCACTGTTCTGCTTTCACTGCCTCTATCTCCTCCTTAGGACGGCGATACTCCCCGTCCAGGGTCCTTTTGCGTCCAGGGTCCTTTTCCATCCAGGATACTTTTCCATCCAGGATACTTTTCCATCCAGGATACTTTTCCATCCAGGATCTCCTCCCAAGTCCACTCCTCCTGTACACGCTGCTTGGTCCATTTTTGGTGGGATCTTGTCACGATCGTCGTAATGAGTAGACCAAGGCGCAGCGTGAGTAGAGTTCCACATGTTTTTAATAAATCGAAACACAGCAAAAACAAACAAGCACATCCAAAACGTGCCGCTACTGTTGTGCACTCAGGCAACTAAATGTAGACAAGATCCCACAACAGAAAGTGGGAAAAAGGGCTGCCTAAGTATGATTCCCAATCAGAGACAACGATAGACAGCTGCCTCTGATTGGGAACCACACTCAGCCACAAACAAAGACATAGACAACATAGAATGTACACAACATAGAATGCACAAATCTAAAGAACCCACCCTGGAACGGTGACTGCCTTGGGAAAACAATTGACAAGAACAATTTAATTTCAAAAAAATAATTACAGTTGACATGAAACTGGAATTCAAAATGTTTGGGTGTGATTCCATGTCTAACAAAGATTTTGTTTTAGCCTGAACCCAGGAATTTTGTTTGATAGCCCATTTCTAGAGTATGCTGTACATTTATGTCACAACTGCTGATGATCTTGAGTTGCATTTATATCATTACACCACACATGCTTTTAATAACTATTATCTCAATGTCTCAACTGTTGTCTCATGTTATTTGTCATATGTATTGGCACTGCTTGCCTGAACTATTTCCTATAACAGCTAGTGGGATAAATAAATTACTATATTGATTTGACATTGCTCTATCTCCTGCAGGATGAGTTACACAGTGGAGGAGGAGTCGGCGCAGTGTGGCCAACAGGTGGCGTTTTCCCTGCCCACCCGGTCAGGGACCTGTGCCATGGAGAGCCCGTTGCAGCCCTGATGGCACCATTTTCACCGTTTGCGAGGATGGTGCTGTCTACTACTGGAGCCCCGGGCTCATCCTGAAGAGGAGCAAAAGCGAGTGTGCGTGCGGGTGCGTGTGGCAGTGACTCAGTGAGTAGTTTTGAAGTGTGAGGATGTAGACATGACCTTTCTGATGAAGGATCACACTGCTCAGAGGAGCATGTATGCTGTTATAGTTGGGAAATTTGTTTAGAAGTTTGCATAAATTAAATGAACCATGTAATACCAGACCACACACTGGCAGTCTAAACCATATCTTACTAAAATACTGGTTCCCACCCTGGCAGCCTAAATCATGTAATACCAGATCACACTCTGGCAGTCTAAACCATATCTAACTAATACCAGATCACAGACTGGCAGCCTAAACTATATCTAACTAATAACAGATCACACACTGGCAGTCTAAACCATGTAATACCAGATCACACACTGGCAGTCTAAACCATGTAATACCAGATCACACACTGGCTGTCTAAACCATGTCTTACTAATACCAGATCTCACTCTGGCAGTCTAAACCATGTCTCACAAATACCAGATCACACACTGGCAGTCTAAACCATGTAATACCAGATCACACACACTGGCAGTCTAAACCATGTAATACCAGATCACACGCTGGCAGCCTAAACCATGTCTCACTAATACCAGATCACACACTGGCATTCTAAACCCTGTAATACCAGATCATACACTGGCAGTCTAAACCATGTAATACCAGATCACACACTGGCTGTCTAAATGATGTGTCACTTCTACCAGATCACACACTGGCAGTCTAAACCATGTCTTACTAATACCAGATCACACACTGCCAGTCTAAACCATGTAATACCAGATCACACACTGGCAGTCTAAACCATGTAATACCAGATAACACACTGGCAGTTTAAACCATGTAATACCAGATCACACACTGGCAGTCTAAACCATGTAATACCAGATCACACATTGGCAGTCTAAACCATGTAATACCAGATCACACACTGGCTGTCTAAACCATGTAATACCAGATCAAACACTGGCTGTCTAAACCATGTAATACCAGATAACACACTGGCAGTTTAAACCATGTAATACCAGATCACACACTGGCAGTCTAAACCATGTAATACCAGATCACACACTGGCTGTCTAAACCATGTCTTACTAATACCAGATCACACACTGGCTGTCTAAACCATGTCTTACTAATAACAGATCACACACTGGCAGTCTAAACCATGTAATACCAGATCACACACTGGCAGTCTAAACCATGTCTTACTAATACCAGATCACACACTGGCAGTCTAAAGCATGTAATACCAGATCACACACTGGCAGTCTAAACCATGTAATACCAGATCACACACTGGCAGTCTAAACCATGTAATACCAGATAACACACTGGCAGTTTAAACCATGTAATACCAGATCACACACTGGCAGTCTAAACCATGTAATACCAGATCACACACTGTCAGTCTAAACCATGTAATACCAGATCACACACTGGCAGTCTAAACCATGTAATACCAGATCACACACTGGCAGTCTAAACCATGTAATACCAGATCAAACACTGGCTGTCTAAACCATGTAATACCAGATAACACACTGGCAGTTTAAACCATGTAATACCAGATCACACACTGGCAGTCTAAACCATGTAATACCAGATCACACACTGGCAGTCTAAACCATGTAATACCAGATCACACACTGGCTGTCTAAACCATGTCTTACTAATACCAGATCACACACTGGCTGTCTAAACCATGTCTTACTTATAACAGATCACACACTGGCAGTCTAAACCATGTAATACCAGATCACACACTGGCAGTCTAAACCATGTCTTACTAATACCAGATCACACACTGGCAGTCTAAACCATGTAATACCAGATCACACACTGGCAGTCTAAACCATGTAATACCAGATCACACACTGGCTGTCTAAACCATGTCTTACTAATACCAGATCACACACTGGCAGTCTAAACCATGTAAAACCAGATCACACACTGGCTGTCTAAACCATGTCTTACTAATACCAGATCACACACTGGCAGTCTAAAGCATGTAATACCAGATCACACACTGGCAGTCTAAACCATGTAATACCAGATCACACACTGGCAGTCTAAACCATGTAATACCAGATCACACACTGGCTGTCTAAACCATGTCTTACTAATAACAGATCACACACTGGCAGTCTAAACCATGTAAAACCAGATCACACACTGGCTGTCTAAACCATGTCTTACTAATACCAGATCACACACTGGCAGTCTAAAGCATGTAATACCAGATCACACACTGGCTGTCTAAACCATGTCTTACTAATAACAGATCACACACTGGCAGTCTAAACCATGTAAAACCAGATCACACACTGGCTGTCTAAACCATGTCTTACTAATACCAGATCACACACTGGCAGTCTAAAGCATGTAATACCAGATCACACACTGGCAGTCTAAACCATGTAATACCAGATCACACACTGGCAGTCTAAACCATGTCTTACTAATAACAGATCACACACTGGCAGTCTAAACCATGTAAAACCAGATCACACACTGGCAGTCTAAACCATGTAATACCAGATCACACACTGGCTGTCTAAACCATGTCTTACTAATACCAGATCACACACTGGCAGTCTAAAGCATGTAATACCAGATCACACACTGGCAGTCTAAACCATGTAATACCAGATCACACACTGGCAGTCTAAACCATGTAATACCAGATCACACACTGGCAGTCTAAACCATGTAATACCAGATCACACACTGGCATTCTAAGCCATGTAATACCAGATAACACACTAGCAGTCTAAACCATGTCTCACTAATACCAGATCACACACTGGCAGTCTAAACGATGTGTCACTTCTGCCAGATCACAAACGGGCTATCTAAACCATGTCTCACTAATACCAGATCACAAACTGGCTATCTAAACCATGTCTCACTAATACCAGATCACACACTGGCAGTCTAAACCTTGTCTTACTAATAGTAGATCACACACTGGCAGTCTAAACCATGTCTCACTAATACCAGATCACACACTGGCAGTCTAAACCATGTTATACCAGATCACACACTGGCAGTCTAAACCATGTCTCACTAATACCAGATCACACACAGGCAGTCTTAACCATGTAATACCAGATCACACACTGGCAGTCTAAACCATGTCTTACTAATACCAGATCACACACTGGCAGTCTAAATTTAGTCTTACTAATAGTAGATCACACACTGGAAGCCTAAACCTTGTCTTACTAATACCAGATCACACACTGGCAGTCTAAACCATGTCTTAATAATATCCAGCCTGATTTTAGACCTGCTTTAGTGGTATTCCTGTTCTGTCTCCCTGCCTGCAGCTACACTGGATCTGATGAGTGTTCTATTCTGTATGAAGACTCCCAGGCAGGGTTGGGGAGTAATGGATTACATGTACAGTGCCTTGCGAAAGTATTCGGCCCCCTTGAACTTTGCGACCTTTTGCCACATTTCAGACTTCAAACATAAAGATATAAAACTGTATTTTTTTGTGAAGAATCAACAACAAGTGGGACACAATCATGAAGTGGAACGACATTTATTGGATATTTCAAACTTTTTTAACAAATCAAAAACTGAAAAATTGGGCGTGCAAAATTGTTCAGCCCCTTTACTTTCAGTGCAGCAAACTCTCTCCAGAAGTTCAGTGAGGATCTCTGAATGATCCAATGTTGACCTAAATGACTAATGATGATAAATACAATCCACCTGTGTGTAATCAAGTCTCCGTATAAATGCACCTGCACTGTGAAAGTCTCAGAGGTCCGTTAAAAGCGCAGAGAGCATCATGAAAAACAAGGAACACACAAGGCAGGTCCGAGATACTGTTGTGAAGAAGTTTAAAGCCGGATTTGGATACAAAAAGATTTCCCAAGCTTTAAACATCCCAAGGAGCACTGTGCAAGCGATAATATTGAAATGGAAGGAGTATCAGACCACTGCAAATCTACCAAGACCTGGCCGTCCCTCTAAACTTTCAGCTCATACAAGGAGAAGACTGATCAGAGATGCAGCCAAGAGGCCCATGATCACTCTGGATGAACTGCAGAGATCTACAGCTGAGGTGGGAGACTCTGTCCATAGGACAACAATCAGTCGTATATTGCACAAATCTGGCCTTTATGGAAGAGTGGCAAGAAGAAAGCCATTTCTTAAAGATATCCATAAAAAGTGTCGTTTAAAGTTTGCCACAAGCCACCTGGGAGACACACCAAACATGTGGAAGAAGTTGCTCTGGTCAGATGAAACCAAAATTGAACTTTTTGGCAACAATGCAAAACGTTATGTTTGGCGTAAATGCAACACAGCTCATCACCCTGAACACACCATCCCCACTGTCAAACATGGTGGTGGCAGCATCATGGTTTGGGCCTGCTTTTCTTCAGCAGGGACAGGGAAGATGGTTAAAATTGATGGGAAGATGGATGGAGCCAAATACAGGACCATTCTGTAAGAAAACCTGATGGAGTCTGCAAAAGACCTGAGACTGGGACGGAGATTTGTCTTCCAACAAGACAATGATCCAAAACATAAAGCAAAATCTACAATGGAATGGTTCAAAAATAAACATATCCAGGTGTTAGAATGGCCAAGTCAAAGTCCAGACCTGAATCCAATCGAGAATCTGTGGAAAGAACTGAAAACTGCTGTTCACAAATGCTCTCCATCCAACCTCACTGAGCTCGAGCTGTTTTGCAAGGAGGAATGGGAAAAAATGTCAGTCTCTCGATGTGCAAAACTGATAGAGACATACCCCAAGCGACTTACAGCTGTAATCGCAGCAAAAGGTGGCGCTATAAAGTATTAACTTAAGGGGGCTGAATAATTTTGCACGCCCAATTTTTCAGTTTTTGATTTGTTAAAAAAGTTTGAAATATCCAATAAATGTCGTTCCACTTCATGATTGTGTCCCACTTGTTGTTGATTCTTCACAAAAAAATACAGTTTTATATCTTTATGTTTGAAGCCTGAAATGTGGCAAAAGGTCGCAAAGTTCAAGGGGGCCGAATACTTTCGCAAGGCACTGTAATCTGTTACATGTAAGAGAATCCAAGAAAGCGGTAGCTGTAATCTGTTACGTTACCAGCAAAAATATTGTAATCAGATTACAGATTCTTTTGAAAAACTAGATGATTACTTTGAGTATTACTTTTTTATTCAAAAAGGATGTTGGCGAAAAAAGAAATACATCTCGAACACATTCTAGTCAGCTTTGAAAAAAGGCACAATTTTAAATTTGTTCCACCTGAGCGAGTCTGACCACAAGTCAGTGACCATTATGATGACACCAAATGTGTTTGATAGATTGCGGGAAAAGAGCAGGAATAGGCTTTTGTTGGCTACAGTCCAAGCTATTTCTTCCAGTGGTGCGTCTGCTGTCGGCATCCAAAGATTTTCCTATTTGAATATACGCTTGGAGGTAAGGATGACGGCAGTGGTGTAGTCTACAACGATATGGATATCTCTTATTATTGTTATCTACATAGCGCATTGATGTGAATCACACTTCTGCTCTGTCATTTAGCTATTTGCTCCTTACAGATTGTGGTTGTTGTGGATGGCTGCTCACAAATCTAAATGTGTATTTGAACCCAATAATGTTTGAATTCAAGAAGTTTAAGTTGCCTATCAATAATTGTTTTTGAAACCAGTGGACAGCCAGTGAAAACAGCTGCGTAGTGCGGATCCCAGCCTATGGAATAAAAGTGGG
Source organism: Oncorhynchus mykiss (assembly GCF_057628025.1). Lineage (NCBI taxonomy): Eukaryota > Metazoa > Chordata > Actinopteri > Salmoniformes > Salmonidae > Oncorhynchus > Oncorhynchus mykiss. Next base: position 45,234,865 of record NC_143036.1, read on the forward strand.
GCTTTTATTGCTCAATCTAATTCATGCTGATAAAATACATCCATAGGCCTAATGGACACATGCTCAGACTCGCACACCATTGATATACTTATAGGGGCAATCTGTAGTTGCTACTTCCATTTTTGGACTTATAAATTATATATATTAATGTAAAGATATAATTTAATCATATTATTATATGCATTAGAAAGCGATGGGTTATAATAACATTACCAACCCATAAAGTCAAATTTAACATCCATATAGGGCCAGCTATGTTAACTTTAACACTGATTTATCCTGCAATAGAAGTCATTCAATTGGTACTTCCATATTTGTATTCTTCCAATGTCTCTTAAGGGGAAAGTAATCTAAAGGTAATCAGATTACGTTACTGAGTTTGGGTAATCCAAAAGTTCCGTGACTGATGACAATTTTGGACAGGTAACTAGTAGCTGTAATGGATTACATTTAGAAAGTAACCTACCCAACCCTGCTCCCAGGTAATGTAACTCCTCTCTCTGCTTGACAACAGACTCAATTAAATACCACTCGGCCGATTAATTATGAAGGGTTATTTTCCTCTTTCTGCTTTCTAGGGCTGCATGAATATCATATTACTTACCTCCGTAGGGTGACTCTGAGGTAAACATGTTTTTTTTTCATGTTAACTTTATGCATCTATTGAACTACCACAGGAACGCAACAGTTAATCATCAAGGCAAATTGTCAAGGCAACAAAAAGCATCAGGAAAAAAGGCAAATATAACTTAAAATGTCTGTCCGCTGTTTCCATGACGATTAAATCTACTATTTCTGTTTTTTGATTATGTCATAAGAAGAAGGTGGTTTGCACGCAGAAATAGGCAAACTTCAAAGTATTCCTTTTTAAATTTGTAATATCTTTACTGCTAACTAGTTATGGGAATGTGATGTCATTGAACAGATTGGTCGGACTCGCACAGAACATGACAGCCCAAAATCTTTGTGCCAACACTGTAACTATATGTTAGTGCTATTTCATACAGTTCTACATCTTTATTTGCAGAATGTGGAAGAAATGACCAAAGATTGAGAATGTGCCTAACATAGGGATAGACAATGCTTTCTCCGAATGTGACATACATACATACGATGGAAGGTCCACCAGGACTGGGGGACAAAGGTGATGTTTAGTATTTCTCGATGCACACTGGGATACCTGTGTGTCTATCTATGGAATAACCATTTCTGTCTGTTAGATGATTATCTGTAGGGTACAGAAAGGGACCCCCCCTCTCCCCATAGACTCAACATGGGATTTTCATCATTTTCATCATTTTCATCTGAATTTGAATGCCATTTATGTCACGCCCTGACCTTAGTTATCTTTGTTTTCGTTATTTATTTGTTTAGGTCAGGGTGTGACAAGGGTGGTGTGTTTAGTTTTTGTATTGTCTTGGGGGTTTTGTATGTCTAGGGGGTTTTCTAGTCTAGATTTTTTTTGTCTATGGTTGCCTAGATTGGTTCTCAATCAGAGGCAGCTGTATGTCGTTGTCTCTGATTGGGAACCATATTTAGGTAGCCATATTCCTTGCGTATTTTGTGGGTTATTGTCTATGTGTAGTTGCCTGTGTCTGTACTCAGTTGATTATAGCTTCACGTTCATTTTGTTATTTTGTAAGTTTGTTTAGTGTTTCTTCATTTATTAAAGAGTATGTATTTGTATCACGCTGCGCCTTGGTCTCCTCCTTACGACGAACGTGACAGAATAACGCACCAAACCAGGACCAAGCAGCGTGAAAGGGAGGAACAGCGCTTGGTGGAAAAATGGACCTGGGAGATGAGTGGGTGACAACCTGGGAGGAGATAGGATTGATCCAGGGAGAGTGCCAGAGCCCGCCCGGGATTCAATAGACAGTGTGAGGAGGGATACAGGAGAATGGAGGAACGGCGACTATATAAGGGTACACGACTAGCACGGAATCCCGAGAGGCAGCCCAAAGATTTTTTTGGGGGAGGCACACGAGGAGATTGGCTGAGTCAGGTAGGAGACCTGAGCCAACTCCTCGTGCTTACCGTGGGGAGTGTGTAACTGGTCAGGCACTGTGTTATGCAGAGATGCACGGTGTCTCCAGTGCTCTATTCTAGCCCGGTGCGCTCTATTCCAGCTCCTAGCATTGGCTGGGCTAGAATGGGCATCCAGCCAGGAAGGAGGGTGCCAGCTCAGCGCTCCTGGTCTCCTCTTTGGACCAGGATATCCTGCGCCGGCTCTGCGTACTGTGTCTCCGGTGAGTCTGCACAGCCCAGTGCGTCCTGTGCCAGCGCCCTGCATTTGCAGAGTGAAAATAAACATCCAGCCAGGACGGGTTGTGTCAGCTCTACAGTCCAGACCTCCAGTGCGCCTCCACAGTCCAGTACGTCCTGTGCTTGCTCCCCACACTCGCCCTGAGGTTCGTGTCCCCAGCCCAGTACCTCCAGTGCCAACACCACACACCAGGCTTCCTGTGCGTCTTCAGAACCCAGTACGCCCTGTTCCTCCTCCCAGCACTCGCCCTGAGGTGCGTGTCACCAACCCGGTACCACCAGTACCGGCACCACGCACCAGGCCTATAGTGCGCCTCGGCAGTCCAGTACGCTCTGTTCCTCCTCCCCACACTCGCCGTGAGGTGCGTGTCCCCAGCCCAGTACCACCAGTGCCGGCACCACGCACCAGGCCTACAGTGCGCCTCGCCAGTCCAGAGCGTCCGGTGACAGTACCCTGTCCAGAGCGTCCGGCGACAGTACCCAGTCCAGAGCGTCCGGCGACAGTACCCAGTCCAGAGCGTCCGGCGACAGTACCCAGTCCAGAGCGTCCGGCTACAGTACCCAGTCCAGAGCGTCCGGCGACAGTATCCAGTCCAGAGCGTCCGGTGACAGTACCCAGTCCAGAGCGTCCGGCGACAGTACCCAGTCCAGAGCGTCCGGCGACAGTATCCAGTCCAGAGCGTCCGGCGACAGTACCCAGTCCAGAGCGTCCGGCAACAGTACCCAGTCCAGAGCGTCCGGCGACAGTACCCAGTCCAGAGCGTCCGGCGACAGTACCCAGTCCAGAGCGTCCGGCGACAGTTCACAGACCGGAACCTCCAACGACGGGACACAGACCGGAACCTCCAACGACGGGTCACAGTCCGGAACCTCCTACGATGGGCCACAGTCCGGAACCTCCTACGACGAACATGACAATTTAGCTGTCTGGGCTCGTTCATACAGCATCTCAGAGTAAGTGTGCTGATCTAGTGTTTCCTTTTACATAATCGTGAATGGATGGTGAAACCTAGATCAGTACTCTGAGACGCTTTATGAATACTGTTCCTGATGCACAAATATGCCCCCTAAAATCTCACAAGTACTTTTGATTGATCATTTTCCTTATCATTTTCACACACTTTACCAGCTGAAATGTCTTGAGTCAATAAGTATTTAACCCCTTTAACATGTCACATAATAAGTTGTATGGACTCACTCTGTGTGCAATAATAGTGTTTAATATAATTGTTTTAATGACGACCTCATCTCTGTACCCCACACATATATGTACGGTCCCTCAGTCGAGCAGTGAATTTCAAACAGATTCAACCACAAAGACCAGGGAGGTTTTCCAGTGCCTCACAACGAATAGCACCTATTGGTAGATGGAGAAAACAACAGAAACAGCAGACATTGAACATCTCTTTAAGCATGGCGAGGTTGTTAATTACACTTTGGATAGTGTGTCAATATACCAAGTCACTACAAAGATACAGGAGTCCTTCCTAACTCAATTGAAGGCAAGCAAGGAAACCGCTCAGGGATTTCCCCATGAGGCCGATGGTGACTTTAAAACGGTTACAGAGTTTAATGCTTGTGACGAGAGAGAACTGAGGATGGGATCAACAACATTGTAGTTACTCCACAAAACTCACCTAAATGACAGAGTGAAAAGAAGGAAGCCAGTTTTAGGACAATAACCTAAAACAAAAGGCCATACAAGGGACATGCGTACATCTGTATCGGACTCTTTTAAAGAACTGTGTGACTCTCTGAATCTCGCTCAATTAATTAATACCGCCTACAAGACCGAATCCCAGAGCACCGAACAAATCAACGCTATTGGACTTTATTCTAATGAATAACCCCCACAAATACACATAGACTGGGATATTCTGTAATGATGTCAGTGATCACTGTGCAATGGCCTGTGCTAGAAATACAAAAATGACCAAAGGCAAACCCCGTTATATTTTTAAAAGACATTTTAGACAGTTTGATGAGGAAGCGTTCTTACCTGATCTGTACCATAATATTGACAGAGTAAGTCTGATTCCCGATGTTGACACTGCCTGGGACTATTTTTCTATGAAATTTGGGACCATTTGTGATAAGCATGCCCCTGTGAAGAAATTTAGAATCAATGGAAGGGACAATCCCTGGTTTTCAGATAACTTGGCAGAATTAAGACAAAAACGGGCTGGCTTAGGCACCCCCGGTTCCATCGGCGGCGCAATCCACCCCGACGTCACCAACAACAACAACAACAACAACAAAAACTCCTGGACCGGCTGGGCGAACAAGAACTGATGATCCGGCTGAGGCCCGACGTGGGATATGCGCCATCTGAGCTAACCGGGGCAAGGAAACCTCTCGAGCCAGCTAGCGAGTGGAAGCCCGACGAGCTGGCTATAGACACCCCCAGTTCCATCGGCGGTGATCCAGAGCCGATGTCGCCACCAACTGGAATGCTAGTATTCCCAGATGCTTCGTATGTTAGCTGCTGCATTCTGTCACATGGGATGATGCTGGAGAGATGAAGCAGGTACGGGGAGTCAAACATTTACTAAGGAACGGACATGGAACGAGACAGGAACAGCGTCAGCACACGGGTAACAAAGACAAAAACAATTAATGCAGCAGCAGGGAACAGAGCAAGGGAACTGACAATATAGGGGAGGAAATAAACAGGTAATGACTGAGTCCAGGTGAGTCCAATATTGCTGATGCACGTGACGAGAGAAGGCAGGTGTGCGTAATAGATGGCAGGAGTGCGTGATGCAGGGCAGCCTGGCGCCCTCAAGCGCCGGGGGGGGGGGGGGAGTGGGAGCAGATGTGACAGTACCCCCCCTCTAGAGGCGCCTCCTGGCGTCCCACCTGGGCAAATCGGCCAAGACATGGGCTCTGGGCAAGCCGTTTGGGGCGTGAAAGCCCAACAAACCAGCAGGATCTTGAAAGCCTGGCGATCCAGCTGAGGCATGGAAGCCCGACAATCCGGCTGAGGCAAGATGCCTGTCGATTCCGCTGCAGAGAGGGAGCGTGTGTGACGTGGAATGGAAACCCGCCGGCCCAACCGAGGCAAGTAAACCTCTCGAGCCAGCAAGGGCGTGGAAACCCGACGGGCTGGCTTAGGCACCCCTGGTTCCATCGGCGGCGGAATCCACCCCGACGTCACCGACAACAACAACAAACTCCTGGACCGGCTGGGTGAACAAGGACTGATGATCCGGCTGAGGCCCGACCTGGGATGGGCGCCAACCGGGGCAAGGAAACCTCTCGAGCCAGCTAGGGTGTGGAAGCCTGACGAGCTGGCTAGGCACCCCCTGTTCCATCGGCGGCGACCCAGAGCCGATGTCGCCACCAACCGGAATGCAAGTACAGGTGTGCGTAATAGATGGCAGGAGTGCGTGATGCAGGGCAGCCTGGCGCCCTCTAGCGCCAGGGGGGGAGATCGGGAGCAGACGTGATAGGCTCAAGCTAGATATACAAATGCTTATGTTGACTGGGCCTCCTTCAGAGCACTAAGAAACAAATGTACAGGATGGATCAGGAAGTCCGATCAGATGACTATTTAAATGAAGTCACAGAGAACCTAAACAACCCTACCAAGTTCTGGAAGCTAATCAAATCAGTGTCAGGTTCTAATGTATCCGCTGGCCCTCCTCACCATTTAATGATGGATTCTAATGAAGCAAAGAATAAAGCCAATATTGTAGGGGTTTTTAGAAAGCACTTCATATGTGCTGGCTCAGATTTTGATAATGGTGGGGCCCAGGCCTCTAATGTAAGCTGTGTTACAGTCAGCTATGATATAGGCCCTCATGTGAACTTTGAGCCTGTTTCTTATACTTAGGTCTATAAAGCACTAAAGGCAATAAACACTCAATAGTCTGCAGGTCCTGACAACCTGGACCCCTACCTCTTAAAGATAGCAGCTGGTATTATTGCTGAACCTGTGGCTCACATTTTCAACTTCAGTCTCTTGACAAACTCCATACCCAGCATTTAGAAATCAGCTTATGTCCTCCCACTGCTAAAGGGAGGAGATCCCTCAGATGCTAATAACTATCGTCCTCTCTCTAAACTCCCTATCCTGGACAAAGTCTATGAATCCCTAGTGAACTCACAGTTAAAAAACTTCTTAATTGAAAAGAGCATACTGAGCGGGGTTCAGTCTGGCTTTAGATCGGGGTACAGCACCACAACTGCAGCTATGGTAAACAACATCATTAACGCACTTGATACAAAGCAACATTGTGCTGCTCTGTTTGTGGATTTATCAAAGGCCTTTGATTAAGTTGACCATCAATTGTTGCTAGCGAGACTCAGAAACATTGGTCTCAGTGAAGGGACAGTACATTGGTTTAGGAACTATCTTTCTGACTGAACACAATGTGTATATGCTGACAATCACAAGTCTAGCTTTCTTGAGATTAATAGAGGTGTACCCCAGGGTTCCATTTTAGCTCCTTTGTTGTTCTCAATTTTTTTTTTATGATTTGGAAAATGTGATTCAACCAGCAAAGTTACATCTACTATATACAGATGACACAGTCATATAATCATGTGCTCCTTCTCTGGTTTAGGCTGTTGAAGAGCTCCAGACTGCTTTTCAGTCACTGCAGGCCTCCCTTTATGGTATCAAACTGGTCTTGAATGTACATACAACTAAATTCATGACCTTTACCAGAGGTAGAACTCTGCCAGAGAACATTAACATTGTCACATCTGGTGGCTTATCTATTGAAAGAGTGTCATCCTGTAAATACCAAGGTATATAGTTGGATGACAAGTTGTCTTTTAAAGTTCATGTGCATAATCTTGTGATAAAGCTTAAATTGAAATGTGTTTTTTATTTTCATAATAAGGCTTGCTTCCCACTTATGGCTAGAAAGAAGCTTGATCAGGCCACTTTTCTCTCTTTAATTGATTATGGTGACTTGTTGTATATGCATGCAACCTCCTCCATTTTACAGAGATTGGACTATGTTTATCATGCATCCTTGCTCTTTATTACAAATGCCAAGTCACTCACCCACCATTACACCTTGTACCAAATGGTAGGTTGGACCTCTATTTAGAGGTGCAAAAATATATATTTGTTGTGTGTTCATCTACAAAGCCCTTTTGGGTAAACTCCCTCTTTACCTCTGTAGTCTGGTCTCCTTCACCACCAGCAGTTACCATACCCGGTCAGATAGGTGGTTGCTACTTAAAGTCCCCAGGACATTCATGGTATTAGGCAAGACTGCCTTCTCTTCATGTGCACCAGAGGCATGGAATAATCTACAATCCATGCTTCATCTAGATATGTTAGTGCCACTGAATTAATAAAAAATATTGATGGTAGACTCTGCTACAGAGTAGTGTAAATACTTTTTTTTAGGCTGGATCATGTTGTATTGTATTGTTGTATGTTTTAATGATGTAATGTATTGATTGTTGCTGCCTCCTGGTTAAATAAAGGATAAATAAATAAATACAAATAAACGCTGGAGTTTTGGCTTCCAAAACTATGGCAAGACTTGAAAATGGCTGTCTAGTAATGATCCTCAACCAACTTAATAGAGCATGAAGAATTTTAAAAAGAATAATGTGCAAATATTGTACAATCCAGGTGTGCAAAGCAGTTATTAGAGACTATCTATCCAGATAGATTCTAACTCAGGGGTGGGAGTTATGTAAAAGAGAGATTTCGTTATTTCATTTTCAATATATTAGAAATAAATTCCATAAACGTGTTTTCACTTGGTCTATTATGGGGTAGTGTGTGTCGATGGGCGAGAAAAACATATATTTAATCCATTTTGAATTCAGCCTGTAACACAACACACTGTGGAATAAGTTAAAGCACTGTATGTATATTTTCATGATATTTACACACAACAATACCTCAAGATTTCTTTTCAATTTTAGGTGAAATATTTTCCAAACATCTGCGTGTTTGTTTCCACCTCCAACCATGAACTCTCTGCCCTCGTCATAGGTAATTACTCATTGTCACATCCATATTCTCATCTCAGCTGGATGTATTCAAGTTCAAATTCACTTCTGGTGTGCAGGCCCTTTGTTCTGGTGGTCTGGGTACATGTATGCTTCGATACCTGTCTTCAACTTTCTTATGTTGTCTCCTCCTAAACTTTCTCCCACGCTGTTTGTAATCTTTTTGAATGAAGCACTTTTTTTTAGCTTTAAAAATTAAAAGAAATTCACTTCTGGGAGTTATGTTGTAGAGCACAGGATCTGAAAAGAATATCAATCAATATCAATCATTCCACCTCATTATAACTTGAAAATAATGTGTTTACCTGAAAAACAGCAATTAATCCAGCATATTTTATATGTGCAGAGGCATAAACAACGGTCTACATGTAATAGAATTTGTCTGTTCTGTATAACTATCTGGAGGGTGATGACTCATCTTTCAAGGTCAACAATCTGTTATGTGTGTGAGTGTCTGTTTCTATGTATGTGTGCTGTGCGTGCATGTTTGTGTGTATGCCTGTCTGTAAGAGTGTAGGTACGCTCATATATTTGTGTTTTTCATGCTTAATTGATATAACCGAATGAGTCACTCATGACTTTGAAACAACACGCCCAGGATGCATTCTCCCGTCCACCAACAATGAGCAGCAGATGAGGAAGATAAAGGAGGTGTGTTGAGATGGGAAGGCCAAGAGGGTCCTTTCTAATAAGAATGGGCCTCCTCAGCCTCGGGCACCATGTGAACAGACCGTCTTCCCCGTATACAAGTGCTTCATGACCTTTGACCTCAGAAAACATCACAACCTGCTGGTGACCGGAGGGATGGACAGGGTGCTGCGTCTGTGGAACAACCTATGTCCCTGGGTGAGGGAACACATAGGAAACTCATGTTTAGGAGAGCTACTGGGTGTGCAGGCTTTTCATCCAGCCCTGCAGTAAGGTACCGACATTGATAAAGGGACACTCTGTTGCTGTTCTCTAACAGGAAGCACACCGGTGTGTTATTGGGACACTCTGCTCCCGTCATCTACCTCTTCATCTCCTCAGAGGAACCATATCTTCTCTGACTCTATGGACAACACTGCCAAGATGGGACACCATTTAATGCCCCTCCAAACTAGAACTTATCGGCTGACTTTCCTCATAATTGGTCTTCTGTTGAGATAAGTCCACATTGTAGACCATCATTTTGGTAAATGCAGCTATAGGCCAGAATCCAAAATGAATGGAAAAGATGAGCACCATGTAATGTAATCCAGATTTGTGGTGCTCATCTTTTCCATTCATTTGGGGTTGAAAACTTGAGGCATATAGTTGGATCTACACAACCGATAGCGAGGGATATGATCTCATTTTGACCCTAGACTACTTTTGAGGTCAGAAAACATCTGATAAACTTGGACTTTGAAGTGTAATGTCCCTTTTAATAACTGGTGACTGTCTGTCTTTCAGATCTGGGCTATCCAAGACCAATGCTGCCCCATTATAGACCACCTCAAAGCCAGCCTCGTCCATGGAGACATGTCTGCATGCCTGTATTCTCCCTCCACCATAGCACTGTACATGGCAGCAGACTCTCTAGCGCTGCTGTCTCTCAGGACCAAGTTGGTTACTTTACTATTGGTCTGTATCTTAAATGACCCCTATTCCGTGCCCTGATGCACTACTTCTCTCTGGTCAAAAGTAGTGCACTTTGTTGGGAATATTGTGCCATTTGTTACCATCAGGGTGCCACAAATAAGGGTATATACTGTCAAATTTGCCCCTGGGAATTAATAAATCATATTCGTTCAACTAAAGCAGGGATAGGCAACTTTTATTGTGGTGGGGGCCACAAAAAAACAGAACTCATCATGACGGGCCGCAGTGCCCCCACCCCCCACCTTGTGAGCAAAACATTTTAGCGGCCCCCCTTGCGACAGTGAAGATACATCTTTTTTGGGCCATTTTAAAGCCAATTTGCTGCAATTCTATACATTTTGCCATAGGTCGGAGAGAAGATTTAGCAGTTTTATAACTAATTTCATGCATTTCAACAAATTTTGTTGTGGGGTGGGGAGAAGATATAGTTTTACAGCTAATTTCCTGCAATTCTAAACATTTTGCTATAGGGTGGAGGCAAATGTTTGCAGTTTTTAATATGATAACTGGCCCCACAAGTTTAGATAGCTGGCCGCTAGACTAATTTATCAATCTAAAAATGTTTTGTTCACATGGGCTAATTCAGTGATGGCTGATGCACAACCTAATTTCAAAATGTCACCTTGTGTATTCTTTTATTCTAACTTTTCTATTCTAAGTTGAGACCCCGACGGAATTCCAAAAACACATATACAATTGGAGTTTGCTATTTAAAAGAAGCATTGCCTGATGTGAACCATGGCTCGAACAAAAGAGATCTCAGAAGACCTAAGATTAAGAACTGTTGACTTGCATAGAGCTAGAAAGGGTTACAAAAGTATTTCTAAAAGCCTTGATGTTCATCAGTCCAAAATAAGACAAATTGTCTATAAATGGAGAAAGTTCAGCACTGTTGCTACTCTCCCTAGGAGTGGCCGTCCTGCAAAGATGACTGCAAGAGCACAGCGCAGAATGCTCACTGAGGTTCTGGAACATGCTAACATCTCTCTTGACGAGCATACGATACGTAACACTAAACCAAAATGGTATTCATTCAAGTTTATCAAGACATTCTGCCGGAAAATGTATTGCTATCTGCTGTAAAGACATGAAAACGTATAATTGTTTGTGTGTTATTAGTTTAAGCAGACTGTACTTACATACACACACATATACTGTACATACATACATACACACTGAACAAAAATATAAACACAACATGCAACAATTTCAAAGATTTTGCTGAGTTACAGTTCATATAAGGAAATCAGTCAATTGAAATAAATTCATTTTGCCCTAATCTATGGATTTCACAAGACTGGGAATACAGATATGCATCTATTGGGTGACAGAAAACCTTTAAAAAAAAGGTATGGATGCAGATCAGAAAACCAGTCACTATCTGGTGTGACTACCATTTGCCTCTTGCAGCGCATAGAGTTGATCAGGCTGTTGATTGTGGCCCGTGAAATGTTGTCCCACTCCTCATCAATGTCTGTGCAAAGTTGCTGGATATTAGCAGGAACTGGAACACGCTGTCGTACACGTCGATCCAGAGCATCCCAAACATGCTCAATGGGTTACATGTCTGGTGAGTATGCAGGTCATAGAAGAACTGGGACATTTTCAGCTTCCAGGAATTGTATACATATCCTTATGACATGGGGCTGTGCATTATCATGCTGAAACATGAGGTGATGGCTGCGGATGAATGGCAAATTCAATGGACCTAGGATCTTGTCACGGTATATGTGCATTCAAATTGCCACCGATAAAATGCACTTGTGTTTGTATCTTATGCCTGCCCAACCATAACCCCACTGCCACCATGGGGCAATCTGTTTACAACATTGACATCAGCAAACCGCTCGCCCACACTATGCCATACACGCTGTCTGCATCTGCCGAGTACAGTTGAAAGAGCACAATTATCCAATGTGTCAGTGGCCATCAAAGGTGAGCATTTGCCCACTGAAGTCAGTTACAACGCCGAACTGCAGTCAGGTCAAGACCCTGGTGTAGACGACGAGCACACAGATGAGCTTCCCTGAGACGGTTTCTGACAGTTTGTGCAGAATTCTTCGGTTGTGCAAACCCACAGTTTCATCAGCTGTCCGGAGGGCTGTTGGACGTGCTGCCAAATTCACTAAAACAACATTGGTGGCGGCATATGGCAGGGAAATGAACATTACATTCTCTAGCAACAACTCTGATGGACATTCCTGCAGTCAGCATGCCAATTGCACGCACCCTCAAAACTTGAGACATCTGTGGCACTGTGTTGTATGACAAAACTCCACATTTTAAGAGTGGCCTTTTATTGTCTCCAGCAGAAGGTGCACCTGTTTAATCATCATGCTGTTTAATCAGCTTCTTGATATGCCACACCTGTCAGGTAGATGGATTATCTTGGCAGAGGAGAAATGCTCACTAACAGGGAAGTAAACAAATTAGTGGACATTTTTAATGAGAAATAAGCTTTTGTAAGTATGAAACATTTCTGGGATCTTTCATTTCAGTTTATGAAACATGGAACCAACACCTTACATGTTGCGTTAATATTTTTGTTCAGTTCTAAAAATATATATAAAAACTGGTTTGCGGGCCAACAAAGGGCTGCCAGTTGCCCATCCCTGAACTAGGGCAACATGAGACAGAAATATACTAGGATTAAGTACATAGGGTAATATACTAGGATTAAGTACATAGGGTAATATACTAGGATTAAATACATAGGGCAATATACTAGGATTAAATACATAGGGTAATATACTAGGATTAAGTACATAGGGTAATATACAAGTATTAAATACATAGGGTAATATACTAGGATTAAGAACATAGGGTAATATACTAGGATTAAGTACATAGGGTAATATACTAGGATTAAGTACATAGGGTAATATAGTAGGATTAAGTACATAGGGTAATATACAAGTATTAAATACATAGGGTAATATACTAGGATTAAGAACATAGGGTAATATACTAGGATTAAGTACATAGGGTAATATACTAGGATTAAGTACATAGGGTAATATAGTAGGATTAAGTACATAGGGTAATATACTAGGATTAAGTACATAGGGTAATATACTAGGATTAAGTACATAGGGTAATATACTAGGATTAAGTACATAGGGTAATATACTAGGATTAAGTACATAGGGTAATATACTAGGATTAAGTACATAGGGTAATATACAAGTATTAAATACATAGGGTAATATACTAGGATTAAGAACATAGGGTAATATACTAGGATTAAGTACATAGGGTAATATACAAGTATTAAATACATAGGGTAATATACTAGGATTAAGAACATAGGGTAATATACTAGGATTAAGTACATAGGGTAATATACTAGGATTAAGTACATAGGGTAATATAGTAGGATTAAGTACATAGGGTAATATACTAGGATTAAGTACATAGGGTAATATACTAGGATTAAGTACATAGGGTAATATACTAGGATTAAGTACATAGGGTAATATACTAGGATTAAGTACATAGGGTAATATACTAGGATTAAGTACATAGGGTAATATACAAGTATTAAATACATAGGGTAATATACTAGGATTAAGAACATAGGGTAATATACTAGGATTAAGTACATAGCGTAATATACTAGGATTAAATACATAGGGTAATATACTAGGATTAAGTACATAGGGTAATATACTAGGATTAAGTACATAGCGTAATATACTAGGATTAAGTACATAGGGTAATATGCTAGGATTAAATACATAGGGCAATATACTAGGATTAAATACATAGGGTAATATACTAGGATTAAGTACATAGGGTAATATACTAGGATTAAGTACATAGGGTAATATACAAGTATTAAATACATAGGGTAATATACTAGGATTAAGAACATAGGGTAATATACTAGGATTAAGTACATAGGGTAATATACTAGGATTAAGTACATAGGGTAATATACTAGGATTAAGTACATAGGGTAATATAGTAGGATTAAGTACATAGGGTAATATACTAGGATTAAGAACATTGGGTAATATACTAGGATTAAGTACATAGGGTAATATACTATGATTAAATACATAGGGTAATATACTAGGATTAAATACATAGGGTAATATACTAGGATTAAATACATAGGGTAATATACTAGGATTAAGTACATAGCGTAATATACTAGGATTAAATACATAGGGTAATATACTAGGATTAAGTACATAGCGTAATATACTAGGATTAAGTACATAGGGTAATGTGCTAGGATTAAATACATAGGGCAATATACTAGGATTAAATACATAGGGTAATATACTAGGATTAAGTACATAGGGTAATATACTAGGATTAAGTACATAGGGTAATATACAAGTATTAAATACATAGGGTAATATACTAGGATTAAGTACATAGCGTAATATACTAGGATTAAGTACATAGGGTAATATGCTAGGATTAAATACATAGGGCAATATACTAGGATTAAATACATAGGGTAATATACTAGGATTAAGTACATAGGGTAATATACTAGGATTAAATACATAGGGTAATATACTAGGATTAAATACATAGGGTAATATACTAGGATTAAGAACATAGGGTAATATACTAGGATTAAGTACATAGGGTAATATACTAGGATTAAGTACATATGGTAATATAGTAGGATTAAGTACATAGGGTAATATACTAGGATTAAGTACATAAGGTAATATACTAGGATTAAGTACATAGGGTAATATACTAGGATTAAATACATAGGGTAATATACTAGGATTAAGTACATAGCGTAATATACTAGGATTAAATACATAGGGTAATATACTAGGATTAAGTACATAGCGTAATATACTAGGATTAAATACATAGGGTAATATACTAGGATTAAGTACATAGCGTAATATACTAGGATTAAGTACATAGGGTTATATACTAGGATTAAGTACATAGGGTAATATACTAGGATTAAATACATAGGGTAATATACTATAATTAAATACATCGGGTAATATACTAGGATTAAATACATAGGGTAATATACTAAGATTAAATACATAGGGTAATATACTGGGATTAAATACACAGGGTAATATACTAGGATTAAGTACATAGGGTAATATACTAGGATTAAATACATAGGGAAAACATTGACAGATTTAAAAACCTGTGTGTTAAAGCAATGTTTCTATTTTAAGTAATTCGCTCTCCTCACTCCTTCCGTTTGTCGTCTCTTCTCTTCAACATCACTTCTCCTCAACATCTCTTTCCTCTCTCCTCTTCACCTTTTCTCTCTTTTCTCCTGACCACCTCTCTCATCTCTTTTCCTAACCATCTTCCTCTCCTCTCTCCTCCTCACCATCTCTCTCCTATTTTCTCCTCCAGGCCCCAGCCCAAGGAACATCTGATCGTGTCTCAGCTGCACCAAAGGATCCGTGAGTTTCAAGTCATTCTCTCCTCGGAACTCTATCTTTTTTTCCCCTCTTTAAAAAAAAGGGGTGGGGGGAACGGACTTTAGTTTCGTAGACTTTATTTCAGCAGTTGGTGTCACGGTCGTCCTCCTCTTCATCTGAAGAGGAGAGGCGAGATGGATCGGAAGACCAAAATGCGGCGTGGTAAGTGTCCATGGTAAATCTTTAATCAAGAAAATACTGACACTGCATACAAAACAATAAACAAACGACCGTGAAGCTAACAAAAATAGACCAGTGCTGACACAAGCCACTGACATAGACAATCACCCACAAACAGTGCAACCCAGGCTACCTAAGTATGATTCTCAATCAGAGACAACTAATGACACCTGCCTCTGATTGAGAACCATACTAGGCCGAAACAAAGAAATGCCCCAAAACATAGAAAAACAAACATAGACTGCCCACCCAACTCACGCCCTGACCATACTAAATAAATACAAAACAAAGGAAATAAAGGTCAGAAGGAGAAGGACAGAATGGAAAGACAGAATGGAGTCGGCTGTATACACTAGGGCCCAGATTCACAAAACATTCCTAATTGTCTTATTAACTGCTCTCTTTTTCCTTAACTATAGACCCATGAAGAAAGTTAAGCAAAGTTTCTGTTACTCAAAAACGTTTGTGCTCTATTTCTTATGTTTCTCCTTAAGCAAAAAGTTAATAAAACATTTTATTTCTGATAGCTAAACCCTTAAACTCTTAAACTCAGGGCAGTGAGAGAATAAGCTCATGGAAGCAATTGAACATGTTTAATTCACTCATAAACTTCATCTGAAAGTTTCAGTGTTGCTTATTTTAAAATAAAGAACATGTTTTAGAACAGTAATCTCTGTAGAAAATATGTTAACATGATTGCCATTGCTAGCTAGATAGCTGAATTGGTTGCCTAGCAACAAACATCTTATTAAGAAGATATTTGAGAAGTTCGTAAGAAAATCATGAAATCTTAAGATATTGTTGAGGAATTGCACTTATTTTTCTCCTTAAGAAGCTTCTTAAGTTTTTTGCGTAAGGAGTGTTTTGTGAATCTGGGCCCAGTACTCCAAACTCGGGCGCTGAGGCCCTTTCACCCAGAACATAATTCCTGCAAAATGCTGCAGTAGATACTGGTCCCACAGACAGAATTACGGACATTTTTATAAGCAAATTCATACTTACCTTTGGTTGTTAGAGACGCGACCCAGTCGTTCTTTCAATTAGTTTGATATTTACAGACACAATCCAGTGGTTTGTTCTTTATGTTCTGTTGCCATGCTCAGTGGCAACATTATTATCCTTTGCTTGCTGCTAGCAAGCCAACTTGTTATGGCTACACAGTCACTACCTTTGCAGTCAGAATAACAGCAATGTTTATTACGTTGCATTTGTTTAAGCTGTTTGTCCCACTTTTATACCACAACATTGTTGAATATTCATTTTTGATTGGCTGGAAAGGCATTCGAGAATGAATATTAAAACCAGATAAAGCGACAGTTGAAAGAGATATCGGGACAGTTGGAAAAGATATCGGGACAGTTGGAAAAGATATCGGGACACCTTGCACTGATGATGCAATAATATGCACATACACATACACACGTATGTCACGTTCTGACCTTAGTTCCTTTATTATGTCTTTGTGTTAGTTTGGTCAGGGCGTGAGTTGGGGTGGGTAGTCTATGTTCTTTTTTCTATGTAGTATTTATGTGTTTGGCCTGGTATGGTTCTCAATCAGAGGCAGGTGTCATTTGTTGTCTCTGATTGAGACTCATACTTAGGTAGCCTGTTTTCCCCATTTTAGTTGTGGGTGATTATTTTCTGTCTCTGTGTCTTCACCAGACAGAACTGTTTCGTTTTCGCTTCGTTCTCCTTGTTATTTTGTTTTTGGTGTTCAATGTTAATAAATTATCAACATGGACATGTACCACGCTGCATATTGGTCCGATCCTTCATACCCCTCGTTAGAGGAAGACGAATATTGTTACAGAATCACCCACCACAACTGGACCAAGCAGTGTGGTAAACAGGAGCAGAGGGTTCTGGACTCCTGGACATGGGAGGAGATTTTGGACGGAAAGGGACCCTGGGCACAGGCTGGAGAATATCGTCGTCCCCGGGAAGAGCTGGAGGCAGCCAAAGCCGAGAGGCGGCATTATGAGGAGCTAACACGGCTGGCAAGGAAGCCCGAGAGGCAGCCCCAAAAATCTCTTGGGGGTCTGTTCCGGTCTGTTCCACCCCGCCGCAATGGCCGGGCTACGGGGAGTATCCAGCCAGGACAGGTTGCGCAGGTTCGGTGCTCGAGACCTCCAGTGAGCCACCACGGTCCGTCCATCCATCCACGCCTCCTCCACGCACCAGGCCTCCGGTGGCAGCCCCACGCACCAGGCTGTCTCTCCGTCTCCTCCCTCCAGGTGCTCCCTCCTGTCCAGCGCTTCCAGGTACTCCCGCCTGTCCAGCGCTTCCAGAGTCTTCCTCCTGTCCAGCGCTGCCAGAGTCTCCCTCCTGTCCAGCGCTGCCAGAGCCGCCCATCAGTCAGAAGCTGCCAGAGCCGCCCGTCTGTCCTGAGCTGCCAGAGCCGCCCGTCTGTCCTGAGCTGCCAGAGCCGCCCGTCTGTCCTGAGCTGCCAGAACCGCCTATATGTCCTGAGCTGCCAGGACCGCCTATCTGTCCTGAGCTGCCAGAGCCCCCCGTCTGTCCTGAGCTGCCAGAGCTAACAAGGTTTAGAATATGCACTGACTACCCTTCTAAATTGCACACACTTTTGTTTGTCCTTTTTCATCTTGGTTGATTTTAAATTCCTTTTTCAAAATGTTACATTTCAATAGCTCCTTGGTCATGTGACCTACTGACCTCAGTCAAGGAACAGAATGTACACTCAGTGGGCCTACACATCTGTCCATTTTCCCACACGATTTTACGTTAATTTTCCTGCTCTGCCCCCCTGAAGGACAGAGTCACTCACACACCTATTCTCCCTGGGGCCTTCCTGACCTTCAGGCAGGCCCACATTGACCTGGTGACCTCTGACTTTTGGCCTCTAGGTCTACACTCCCTGCCCGCCTGCCTGTCCTCTCCCTGGGCCTGAGAGTGTATTGCTTACTCCCTGGAACTACAGACCTCCACACCTACTCTCCCTACCCGGTCAACACCCCTCTCCCTTGGCCTTATAGAGTACAATTTACTCCCTGGAATCACTAAGACGTCTATAGTCCTGCTGTCAGGAACCATGTGCACCTGGTAACCCTAACAGGCTCTGTGCACCTGGTAACCCGAAACAGGCTCTGTGCACCTGGTGACCAGCATACTTTTTTCCGTACTCCAACCTCCACAGCCTGAGCGCTGCCCCCAGCCCCCGAGTCTGGCAGCCCCTGCTCGGACTCTGAGTGCATGAGGCCTCCTAACCCGTAAGTAAAGATGGAGGATGGTGGAGGAAGATGCCTTCCGTCCCCGACAAAAGCTTGGATCAAGGGCTGACTTTCAATAGATCACAGCAAGTGACCTGCTCTGCTACGTACAAAACCTTGACCCAGAATCAGGTCGTCTACGAGTGATTTAGTACCAGGTTCCCCACAAACATGCAGTGCGCATCAGGAGAGGGGCGGCAACTCATCCGACCGCACACCAACCCCGTCACAAATGGCTCTACTCACCTGCCAAAAGAGGCCAACCAAAGATCCGCACCGCTACGGATCGTTGGGTTTAGGGGGGATTCTGACGTAGAGGCATTCAGTCATAATCCCACAGATGGTAGCTTCGCACCATTAGCTCCTCAGCCAAGCACATACACCAAATGTCTGAACCTGTGCTTCCTCTCGTACTGAACAGGATTACTACAGGTGGGTACGCTCCTTTGAATTTCATCAAGTTGACATTCAGTGATCTGTGCCCAGTGGGAACCTAGGCTTCTTCGTCCGTTTTATGGGTCTGCAGTAAATCAATGGGCGTGGATGGTACTACCCACACCAGATGTAGGCCTCCCTCCCCAGAAAAGCTGGAGATGCTTCTCCCCACTTCATAGGTCATGAGCCAGATCCATGCAATGCCCTATCACTGCGGGGCCAATGGGTTTAGTCTCTGCCTCAAGTCTAGTGAGCGTAGTGGAGACCTCCCCACCTGCAATGTGTGGTGTCTCACACTCAGGCAAGACTGAGGCCTGAGGCCTGGCATGTGCCTAATGGTAAGGCACATGCCATCTCCACTACATGCTCGAAGGAGCGTGGAGGAGAGCTATCACATAGAATGTGTAGAGTCCTGCACCCAGGCGGACCTGAGACCTGGCAGTGTCCATAACCGCTAAGCACATTCCATCTCAATTTAGTGCTCCACTGTTAGCGGGTCCAGCCCAAAGCCAGCATTCGATTCAAACCTTTGCGGTTTAGAGTTATCTAAGTATACAGGGGACGAGTGTTTAAATGTTTTACCACAGCCGCTCTGCGATCAGATTGTTGCCAGTAGTACACTTTCATCAGCCGTCTCCCAGGATTCAACTCCCACCTCCCAGCCAAAGCCAGGGATGCGTTCAAGCCATCATTCTCAGATTGGCTTCCTGTCAAGGTCAGGATTCTTTACAAGAGCCCAGCAGCAAATCCTTGAGTCTTTTTTTTGTGGAACCGCCCTCACATTTTCATGCTTGACCAAAAGCCCCATATTCCAGGACCGACTGCCGACTGCCCCCTTCCGTAAACGATCAACAACCGTCACCATCTGCAGGTAACTCCCGTTTGGTTTGCATTGTTAGCGACACCTGAAAACAGCTGACATACAGGAGGGGATTGGAAGAGCCCTGATAGAGGGCTGCCTCGTTATCTCCCTTACCCCCCTGTACTAACATGCTAGAGACAGTTTGTCTCCTAGCCATTGGAGAGACACCCTCAAACATGTGACACACAGAGTAGGGGTTGGAAAGAGCCCTCCAAGGGCTATGGTACTTTTTACCCTGAAGTTATGGATCTGACTTTGCCGTCTTCCCTTACCTCCCCTGTCTTATCCTATCCGAGGTTGTCACTCTCAGCCGGACCGGGGTTTCGTTCAACCTGAAGGCACCTTTTGCTCCAGTTTGATCGCCCGTATTCAACTTTATTTCTGTAAGCATGGACCCCCAATTTCCTGGGATAACAACTCCTTAAGAGGGTCATAGTTACTCCCTCCGTCTACCTGCGCTTCATAGAATTTCTTCATATTCACTGAGCAGAAATCACATCGCGTCAACACCCACCTTGGGCTTTCACGATGCTTTGTTTTAATGAAATTCCCCTGGTCCTCACCAGTTCTAAGTCAGCTGCTTGGCGCCGGCCGAGACGACCAGCCGGAGACCCCGCATGAACATAGCTGGGTAGATCCGCGAGAATGGCCCGGCGTGCGTCCAGAGTCGATGCCACCAACAGCCGGAACCAACCCCCCACCGGTTCGACAAACCCCCACATGCAGCCCCTTGCGAGACCACTCACTAGAGACCGTGAGATGGTCCGCACAACGAACTTCCAACGGTGGCGAGAGGAGGGCGAGGGAGCGACTGCTCCCCCAGCCGCGGCTCAAGCCCGTAGAACCAATCCCATTCCAGGGCGCGCTGTCCTTCACAAAGAAAAGAGAACTCTCCCCGGGGCTCCCGTCAGCTTCTCCAGGATCGGTTGTGTTACCACACTGGACGGCGCCCGTCTCAGCTGGTCCGTGGACATTCTGAAGTAGCTTGAGGTCAGTAGGTCACATGAGGTGTGCAATGTGTAGGGTGTGCAATGTGTAGACCCACTAATTGTTCGGTCTGAACCTTGTTAGAGGTCAGTAGGTCACATGATGAAGGAGCTATTGAAATTCGAAAGATTACAAAATTCATGTAAAATTGTGTGAGATGAAACTGTACAAACTAAAGGGTGTGCAATGTGTAGGCCCACCTAGTGCACATTCTGAACCTTCTTTGAGTCCAGTAGGGCACATGACCAAGGAGCTTTTGAAATTAGAATGTTTACAAAATTCATGTAAAATCACCTGATGTTAAATTTAAATGTGTACGCCCACCTAGTGTACATTCTGAATCTTGTTAGAGGTCAGTAGGTCTGCCATTACCTGTATGACCTTTGACCCCACAGGAATAAGGTATGTGATGGTATTTGAGGTATTTTTACTGAATTATTATTGCAATGTGATATTTTTCCATAAGTGCAATGTGACCTGCTGCCTACCTAATGGAAGTTATTAGTAATAACGAATATTAATATTGATGAAGATTGTGCACTGCAGAAGGTATTTTGTTTGTATTTGTGTGTTTGTATTGTGGTGTTAGTCTTATTTGTTCAAAATAAAACTTCTAAAATAAATGTGTTTGAATAAATGTTTGAAAGAAAGAATTAAGATGAATCTTCCTCATTACAGACTGGTCACTGGGGGGAGAGATGGCTTTCTAAAGATCTGGAACATTAACAATGGTCAGTGTGTGAAGATATGAACAAGGGTGAGTACATTCTAATTCATATCTCACAGTATAAAGGTGGTGTTAGGAGCATTACAGACTGGTCAACGGGGGGAGAGATGGCTTTCTAAAGATCTGGAACATTAACAATGGTCAGTGTGTGAAGATATGAACAAGGGTGAGTACATTCTAATTCATATCTCACAGTATAAAGGTGGTGTTAGGAGCATTACAGACTGGTCACCGGGGGGAGAGATAGCTTTCTAAAGATTTGGAACATTAACAATGGTCAGTGTGTGAAGATATGAACAATGGTAGTATAATTCACATCTCATAGTATAAAGCTGGTGTTAGGAGCATTGCAGTGTTTTTTTGTCTCTGTTATATGCTGCATAAGAGGATTTGGTAACACTTTACTGTAGCCCCCTTATGTATTGATTCATAAAGCCGTTATTACACCTATTTAAGACATTATAACAGCCATCATAGTAATTTTAAACAACGGCATAAGCCATTTTAAAGGTAACTATAACTGCCATTATAGATGACAGGCTAGTTTGTTTTTGTCCCTTATGTCAACTGCCTCCATTACACAGTCTATATAACCACTAATGTGCTATAATATAACATTAACATTTCACACAGATAAGGAGTCCAACGAGGTGTGTGACTGCACCTACCTGACAGTCCACAGAAACACGTGAGTAGGACCAATGATGGATGTGACAATTGTTGATTTGAGAAGAATAATGATTAATCTTAACCTTGTGTAATACATTTTTCCAGGTATGTGATGTCTGTTGGATGGGACAGCAGGTTTGACGTCTACTTTGTGAGTATAGATGTGAAGAAAGACCATCTCTACGAGCCAGAAAGGCCACATCTTTTCCAAATGAATGATTTACCCACTCCACTGACCCTTCTTCCCCTTAGAACTTATTCAACTTTATTGCCTTGAGATCCCCTTTTCATTACCTTCTGCATTGGCTTCGCCAGAGCAGAGACTGCCTGAGGGTCTGCACCGGTAGCCATGCCAAGTTCAAAGTGTTTCAAGATTATGACTTCACAAAACACATGAGACGATCTTTGAAAATCCTTCAAGAGTATATTCTGAGTTTATTATCAGCGAGGAATATAAACGTCCTAATAAGCTTGCCTGCCTCTTTACTCTTCAAAGTGTATTACGTATGTATGGCAGTCTTTGAGTGTTTCCTTGGTTACCAATTTACCATGTAGCCTATCTAACCTCGCGATCACATCTGTTTAAAAAATACCTCTTCTTCTCCTCTGTACCTCTGCATAAGAGACTGGTTTAAAGGAAGATGACCAACTCAGAGGTCTAGGTGATAGGTTCTGAAGAATTGACTTTCTATACAATTCCATACTGCATAGCACTTCAGTGACACTCACACCCTTCCAGGCCTGTAGTAAGAAAGGACCTGTCCACAGAGCTGTAATTCCTCCCACAGAGCCCTCAAATCCACCTTTGATTCTGAGAGCATCGAGAACATCATAGGAGATGGTTTTCAAAGACGGTCCTTTCCCTCTCAATAAGTACCCTCTGTACCCACTGTTTGATAAAATAACAAATACCACGTGACTATGAGGCATAGTAATCTCGTTCCCAGCCACTTCCATCAACATGACCTGGGGACAAGGTCCGAGGCACAGAGAACAGAGCCGTAGAGATGGCAGCCCACTTTACCAAGTCACAAAAAGCGCGTCAGAGGGATGCAGTAAGAAATACACACATGCCTCATCTCATTTCTACTCTTCAACAAGAGACGGCTGGTTAAAGATCCTAATTTCAAAATGATGACTGCATGCCCTGTATGTTTTCATGCTAGGATTCACCAGAAGAGCCTCACTACCTTCAGAAGCCTCGGCCCTCGTGGCAGGACGATCTGGTGAATAAGGAATGAATGAGGAACATGGATAGGGAACTAGACGTGCAATGCCAATCAGAATATGTAGGGCTAATCTGAGTGCTTATGTCAGGGGCTGACCTCTAGAATCAGGCCCTCCCTGCCCATATAATTGTATTAATTGTGATCTAAAAGGCTAAATGGATCCTAAATCAGCTCTCCTATTTTACGGCCCCAGTTGTCTTTGATATACTACTGCAAGTCATGGATAGGGAGCTCCAGTCCATAAGGGTTTTCTCCTTTGCCTCGTACCTAATCATGCCACTGATTCATCCATCATGTCACTGAGTAGTACACATTTGAGTTCTAAGGTCTAATGATTTAAATTTGACACTGATTTGAAAGAACGCACCAAAAACCTACAGACACTCAGAGGACTGCCCATTCCTGCTGTTGATCATTCAAGCACTTATTTGCCAATGATGTAGAGCTGGCAGGGACGAATAAAGATACATTTAATAGAATACAATACAATAAAATTATAGAATATATAGAAAATAATAATATAATTGAATGGTATTCCTGTACTGTCCCGAGAGGTGGGGCCAAATAGAGGACCAGTGTCTCACGTCCCTCCTGGCCACCAGCAGCTACCACGGGGAGGTCTTTGTGTGGAACCTGGTCTCTGGACACATCCAGTGTCACTTTGCCAGCCCGCGGCCACCTGACTGCTGCCATGCCCAAGGTCAGATCACACTATCAAACCTGAGTGGTTCACCTGCACGCCATAGAGTGTAGCTCAATTTTTATTGAACCTTTATTTAACTAGGAAAGTCAGTTAAGAACAAATTCTTATTTTCTTATGTCGATATAGGACTCGTTTTACCGTGGATATAGATACTTTTGTACCTGTTTCCTCCAGGATCTTCACAATGTCCTTTGCTGTTGTTCTGGGACTGATTTGCACTTTTTGCACCAAAGTACGTTCATCTCTAGGAGACAGAACATATCTCCTTCCTGAGTGGTATGACGGCTGTGTGGTCCCATGGATGAACCAGACTTGTGGTCTACATTTTTTTTTCTGAGGTCTTCGCTGATTTCTTTTGATTTTCCCATGATGTCAAGCAAAGAGGCACTGAGTTTGCACATAGACCTTGAAATATATCCACATATATCCACCTCCAATTGACTCAAATAATGTCAATTAGCAGAATCTTCTAAAGCCATGACATCATCTTCTGGAATTTTTCAAGCTGTTTAAAGGCACAGTCAACTTAGTGTATGTAAACGTCTGACCAACTGGGTGGAACTATTTGTCCATAATGATCATCATTATGTTTGGAGGAAAAAGGGGGAGGCTTGCAAGCTGAAGCATGGGGATGGAAGCATCATGTTGTGGGGGTGCTTTGCTGCAGGAAGGACTGGTGTACTTCACAAAATAGATGGCATCATGAGGCAGGAAAATTATGTGGATATATTCAAGCAACATCTCAAGACATCAGTCAGGAAGTTAAAGCTTGGTTGCAAATGGGTCTTCCAAATGGACAATGACCCCAAGCATACTTCCAAAGTTGTGGTAAAATGGCTTAAGGACAACAATGTCAAGGTATTGGAGTGGCCATCACAAAGCCCTGCCCTCAATCCTATAGAAAATTTGTGGGCAGAACTGAAAAAGTGTGTGTGAGCAAGGAGGCCTACAAACCTGACTCAATGACACCAGCTCTGTCAGGAGGAATGGGACAAAATTCACCCAACTTATTGTGGGAAGCTTGTGGCTACCTGAAACGTTTGACCCAAGTTAAACAATTGAAAGGGAATGCAACCAAATACTAATTGAGTGTATGTAAACTTCTGACCCACTGGGAATGTGATGAAAGAAATAAACGCTGAAATAAATCAATCTCTCTACTATTATTCTGACATTTCACATTCTTAAAATAAAGTGGTGATCCTAACTGACCTAAGACAGGGAATTTTTACTAGGATTAAATGTCAGGAATTGTGAAAACTGAGTTTAAATGTATTTGGCTAAGGTATACGTAAACTTCCGACTTCAACTGTATATGTGTCACGGCTGGCTGAAGGACTGGACCAAGGTGCAGCATGGTAAGCATACATTTGAACTTTATTTCAAAATGACGCCGACAAAACGAAGAACAAAAAACCAACCGTGAAGCAATGAGCATTGGGATTGCAAACAGAGGAAGATCGTCAAAGGTAATCTATTTATTGTATTGTAGATTGTCATTTTGTTACGCCTGTGCTGGTTGAAATAGTTGTTTTTTATGGGGCTCTATCCTCAGATAATCGCATCGTATTCTTTCACAGTAAATCATTTTTTAAATCTGACAGAGCAGTTGGATAAGCAAGATTCTTACCTTTCGTAACATGTGAGACACTTGTATTTTCATGAATGTTTAATATTACTATTTATGTAGTATGTTGTCGAATTTCATCCCGCTACCGGGTTCGGTGCGCAGAGAGATTAACAAGCTCAGAACAGTGGATCTCGGCCAGCTGGTGGGAGGGGCTACCGCTATAGCACAGGACAAGGTAGTTAAGGCAATTGAGTGCTAAAGATGGCAGCAGTGTTATTTCCCTTGTATGAATATGGAAACGCTACCAAAGTTTGAATAGACCAAAGAGATGACCACACCTTAGACTTGCACAAACAACAAGAAGGATGTCAGCGGTGGGATTCAAACCCACACTTCCAGAGAGACTGGAGCCTAAATCCAGCACCTTAGACCACTCGCCCATACTACCCTGTACCATAAACAACCCCACACTTTGTCACCTGTTAACTAAGCCTGCTAAGCTCCCATTAATTTCGGTCTCTTCTTTTTTCCTTTTTCCTTTTGTAGTCTTCATTTATATCACGTTGCTTTTTCTTCCTGTCTCAACACATTATTTGTTTTGCTGCTATGTCTGAAGAGCACATGTATAGAGCCATTCAACCTCTCTTGGGTAGGGGGCGGTATTTTCACGTCCGGATGCAAGTCGAAACACCGAGGACAAACCATCCAAAAAAAAACTTTTCCGCCTTCCACTGTTTCCAATGGCTTTCATGTTTATTATGAGGCAAAGTCCTCCCATATTGCAGTTCCTAGGGCTTCCAATAGATGTCAACAGTCTTTAGAAAGAGTTTCAGGCTGGTTTTTGGAAAAATTAGCTAGAAGTTGTAGTTTTTCTAAGTGGCTCCCATTTTAGCTGTAGTGTTTCCATGGGCTTGAGTAAAAGAGCGTTCTTTGTTGTTTATTTATTTATTTATTTTTATTTTACCTTTATTTAACCAGGTAGGCAAGTTGAGAACAAGTTCTCATTTACAATTGCGACCTGGCCAAGATAAAGCAAAGCAGTTCGACAGATACAACAACACAGAGTTACACATGGAGTAAAACAAACATACAGTCAATAATAAAGTATAAACAAGTCTATATACAATGTGAGCAAATGAGGTGAGAAGGGAGGTAAAGGCAAAAAAAGGCCTTGGTGGCAAGGTAAATACAATATAGCAAGTAAAACACTGGAATGGTAGTTTTGCAATGGAAGAATGTGCAAAGTAGAAATAAAAATAATGGGGTGCAAAGGAGCAAAATAAATAAATTAATTAAATACAGTTGGGAAAGAGGTAGTTGATAGGGCTAAATTATATGTGGGCTATGTACAGGTGCAGTAATCTGTGAGCTGCTCTGACAGTTGGTGCTTAAAGCTAGTGAGGGAGATAAGTGTTTCCAGTTTCAGAGATTTTTGTAGTTCGTTCCAGTCATTGGCAGCAGAGAACTGGAAAGAGAGGCGGCCAAAGAAAGAATTGGTTTTGGGGGTGACTAGAGAGATATACCTGCTGGAGCGTGTGCTACAGGTGGGAGATGCTATGGTGACCAGCGAGCTGAGATAAGGGGGGACTTTACCTAGCAGGGTCTTGTAGATGACATGGAGCCAGTGGGTTTGGCGACGAGTATGAAGCGAGGGCCAGCCAACGAGAGCGTACAGGTCGCAATGGTGGGTAGTGTATGGGGCTTTGGTGACAAAACGGATTGCACTGTGATAGACTGCATCCAGTTTGTTGAGTAGGGTATTGGAGGCTATTTTGTAAATTACATCGCCAAAGTCGAGGATTGGTAGGATGTTCAGTTTTACAAGGGTATGTTTGGCAGCATGAGTGAAGGATGCTTTGTTGCGAAATAGGAAGCCAATTCTAGATTTAACTTTGGATTGGAGATGTTTGATATGGGTCTGGAAGGAGAGTTTACAGTCTAACCAGACACCTAAGTATTTGTAGTTGTCCACGTATTCTAAGTCAGAGCCGTCCAGAGTAGTGATGTTGGACAGGCGGGTAGGTGCAGGTAGTGATCGGTTGAAGAGCATGCATTTAGTTTTACTTGTATTTAAGAGCAGTTGGAGGCCACGGAAGGAGAGTTGTATGGCATTGAAGCTTGCCTGGAGGGTTGTTAACACAGTGTCCAAAGAAGGGCCGGAAGTATACAGAATGGTGTCGTCTGCGTAGAGGTGGATCAGAGACTCACCAGCAGCAAGAGCGACCTCATTGATGTATACAGAGAAGAGAGTCGGTCCAAGAATTGAACCCTGTGGCACCCCCATAGAGACTGCCAGAGGTCCGGACAACAGACCCTCAGATTTGACACACTGAACTCTATCAGAGAAGTAGTTGGTGAACCAGGCGAGGCAATCATTTGAGAAACCAAGGCTGTTGAGTCTGCCGATGAGGATGTGGTGATTGACAGAGTCGAAAGCCTTGGCCAGATCAATGAATACGGCTGCACAGTAATGTTTCTTATCGATGGCGGTTAAGATATCGTTTAGGACCTTGAGCGTGGCTGAGGTGCACCCATGACCAGCTCTGAAACCAGATTGCATAGCAGAGAAGGTATGGTGAGATTCAAAATGGTCGGTAATCTGTTTGTTGACTTGGCTTTCGAAGACCTTAGAAAGGCATGGTAGGATAGATATAGGTCTGTAGCAGTTTGGGTCAAGAGTGTCCCCCCCTTTGAAGAGGGGGATGACCGCAGCTGCTTTCCAATCTTTGGGAATCTCAGACGACACGAAAGAGAGGTTGAACAGGCTAGTAATAGGGGTGGCAACAATTTCGGCAGATAATTTTAGAAAGAAAGGGTCCAGATTGTCTAGCCCGGCTGATTTGTAGGGGTCCAGATTTTGCAGCTCTTTCAGAACATCAGCTGAATGGATTTGGGAGAAGGAGAAATGGGGAAGGCTTGGGCGAGTTGCTGTTGGGGGTGCAGTGCTGTTGACAGGGGTAGGAGTAGCCAGGTGGAAAGCATGGCCAGCAGTAGAAAAATGCTTATTGAAATTTTCAATTATGGTGGATTTATCAGTGGTGACAGTGTTTCCTATCTTCAGTGCAGTGGGCAGCTGGGAGGAGGTGTTCTTATTCTCCATGGACTTTACAGTGTCCCATAACTTTTTTGAGTTAGTGTTGCAAGAAGCAAATTTCTGCTTGAAAAAGCTAGCCTTGGCTTTTCTAACTGCCTGTGTATAATGGTTTCTAGCTTCCCTGAACAGCTGCATATCACGGGGGCTGTTCGATGCTAATGCAGAACGCCATAGGACGTTTTTGTGTTGATTAAGGGCAGTCAGGTCTGGGGAGAACCAAGGGCTATATCTGTTCCTGGTTCTAAATTTCTTGAATGGGGCATGTTTATTTAAGATGGTTAGGAAGGCATTTTTTTAAAATATCCAGGCATCCTCTACTGACGGGATGAGGTCAATATCCTTCCAGGATACCCCGGCCAGGTCGATTAGAAAGGCCTGCTCGCTGAAGTGTTTCAGGGAGCGTTTTACAGTGATGAGAGGAGGTCGTTTGACCGCTGACCCATTACGGATGCAGGCAATGAGGCAGTGATCGCTGAGATCTTGGTTGAAGACAGCAGAGGTGTATTTAGAGGGGAAGTTGGTTAGGATGATATCTATGAGGGTGCCCGTGTTTAAGGCTTTGGGGAGGTACCTGGTAGGTTCATTGATAATTTGTGTGAGATTGAGGGCATCAAGTTTAGATTGTAGGATGGCTGGGGTGTTAAGCATGTTCCAGTTTAGGTCGCCTAGCAGCACGAGCTCTGAAGATAGATGGGGGGCAATCAGTTCACATATGGTGTCCAGAGCACAGCTGGGGGCAGAGGGTGGTCTATAGCAGGCGGCAACGGTGAGAGACTTGTTTTTAGAAAGGTGGATTTTTAAAAGTAGAAGTTCAAATTGTTTGGGTACAGACCTGGATAGTAGGACAGAACTCTGCAGGCTATCTTTGCAGTAAATTGCAACACCGCCCCCTTTGGCAGTTCTATCTTGTCTGAAAATGTTGTAGTTTGGAATTAAAATGTCTGAATTTTTGGTGGTCTTCCTAAGCCAGGATTCAGACACAGCTAGAACATCCGGGTTGGCAGAGTGTGCTAAAGCAGTGAATAGAACAAACTTAGGGAGGAGGCTTCTAATGTTAACATGCATGAAACCAAGGCTATTACGGTTACAGAAGTCGTCAAAAGAGAGCGCCTGGGGAATAGGAGTGGAGCTAGGCACTGCAGGGCCTGGATTCACCTCTACATCGCCAGAGGAACATAGGAGGAGTAGAATAAGGGTGCGACTAAAAGCAATAAGAATTGGTCGTCTAGAACGTCTGGAACAGAGAGTAAAAGGAGGTTTCTGGGGGCGATAAAATAGCATCAAGGTATAATGTACAGACAAAGGTAAGGTAGGATGTGAATACAGTGGAGGTAAACCTAGGTATTGAGTGATGAAGAGAGAGATATTGTCTCTAGAAACATCATTGAAACCAGGAGATGTCATTGCATGTGTGGGTGGTGGAACTAATAGGTTGGATAAGGTATAGTGAGCAGGACTAGAGGCTCTACAGTGAAATAAGCCAATAAACACTAACCAGAACAGCAATGGACAAGACATATTGACATTAAGGAGAGGCATGCTTAGTCGAGTGATCAAAAGGGTCCAGTGAGTGGAGAGGTTGGTTTAGGGTCACGGCGATTTAGACAGCTAGCCAAGCCAACCGGTAGCAAGCTAGCATAGGATGGAGTCTGTTGTTAGCCACCTCTTGCGTTCGGTCAGTAGATTAGTGGGGTTCCGTGTGGTAGAGGGGATTAATCCAAATCACACAACAACAAAAATAAGAACAATAGATATAGTTATAGAGGCCCGAGAAGAAAACATAATAATTCAAATAAATAAATTGTTTATCTCCGGTAATGAACATACTATTCTCCATCTTAAATGTAATTGTTTATTTACGTATTAGGGTACCTGAGGTTTGAATATAAACTTTGTTTTACTTGTTTGGATAAGTTTATTGGTAACGTTTGGGATTCATCTTGTATGCATTTTGAAGGAGGGAAACAGGTGGATTATTGAATGAAGCGCGGCAGTTAACTGAGTTTTTATGGATATAAAGAAGGACTTTATCGAACAAAAGGACCATTTGTGATATAACTGGGACCTTTAGGAATGCCAACAGAAGAAAATCTTCAAAGGTAAGGCATTTATTATATCCCTATTTCTGAATTTCGTGTCGCACCTGCGTGGTTGAATTTTTTTTTCATGTTTTTGTATGCGGGGCGCTGTCCTCAGATAATTGCATGGTGTGCTTTTGCCGTAAAGCCTTTTGGAAATCTGACACAGCGGCTGGATTAACAAGAAGTTAAGCTTCATTTTGATGTATAATACTTGTATTGTCATGAATGTTAAATATTTATATTTCTGTAATTTGAAATTCGTGCTCTGCAATTTCACCGGATGTTGGACAGGTGGGACGCTACAGTCCCACCTGCCCATAATAATTAACAAGCTCAGATAGGCAGATCTCAGCCAACTGGTATGCGGGGCCACCTCTATAGCAGAGGACGAGGTAGTTAAGGCAATGTACTGCTATCTCATTGTGTTCTGCACTCGTGGGTTTGATGTCACACAACATTTTTTTCCTTTTTCCTTTTGTATTCTTCATTTATATCATGTTGCTTTTTCTTCCTGTGTCAACACACCATTTGTTTTTGCTGCTTTGTCTGAAGAACACATTTGTAGTGCCCTTTAACAAGCTCAGAAAGGTGGATCTGGGCCAACTGGTAGGAGGGCCAACACTATAGCACAGGACGAGGTAGTTAAAAATGACGCCGACAAAACGAAGAACAAAAAATCAACCGTGAAGCTTTGTGCTATGTGCCCTGAACAACTACAACGTTAACTTCCCACAAAACAGGTGGGGGAAAAGGATACCTAAGTATGGTTCTCAATCAGAGACAACGATAGACAGCTGTCCCTGATTGAGAACCATACCAGGCCAAGACATAGAAATACAAAACATAGGAAAAAAGGACATAGAATGCCCAGCATAGTCACACCCTGGCCTAACAAAAAATAAAGAATAAAAAGCCTCTCTATGGCCAGGGCGTGACAATATGATATATTATAGGAAACAAAATGTATTATAATAATATATTGTGCTTTGCAATTCACAGAGGAATATGTTCTAATGATGTGTTATTTTATGTTTTCAAACAAAGGTCACGTTAATTTCTGGAATGTGCTTCAAGGTAGTATATGTTACCATGGCAACTGTCCATGTGCTCCTTTATATTTATTTATTTTAGTATTTTAGTCCCCTTTTCGTGATATCCAATTGTAATCCAATTATGATCTTTACTCATCGTTGCAACTCCCCAACGGGCTCAGAAGAGGTGAAGGTTGAGTCATGCATCCTCCAAAACCGTGCTTCTTAACACCCGCCAGCTTGACCTGGAAGCCAGCTGCACCAATGTGTCAGAGGAAACACCTTTCAACTGACAATCCAAAGTCCGCCTGCAGTCGCCCAGCCCACCACAAGGAGTTGCTAGAGCACAATGAGCCAAGTAAAGCCCCCCCCGGTTAAACCCTCCCATAACCCGGACGATACTGGGCCAATTGTCGCCGCCCTATGGGACTCTCGGTCACAGTCAGTTGTGACACAGCCTGGAATCAAACCTGAGTCTGTAGTAACGCCTCAAGCACTGTGATGCAGTGACTTAGACTGCTGCGCCACTCGGGAGGCCTTATGTGCTCCTTTTTATGATTGGGATTTTTCTAGAAATCATGAAGCATGAAGCAATAACTACAGTTTAATATAGTAACTTTCCTTAAATAAGCCATTCAAAATTCTTACACAATGAAACTGTTCAAATGCTTAGAAATGTGTTAGAAACAAGTCAATGCTTAAAATGCATATTATGTTATAAATGATTGTGCTTATTTATTAATAGTAGCCTATGTACAGTATTCATAAAATGTTTATTGAGGCTTCTTCGTGAACATTAAGAGCCAAGTGTAACCAAAGTAATATGTTCCTCAGTCTAGGTTCTAGCAGCAGATCACTAAACTGGCAGTGACAAAGGAAGACACCTCACTGTACGCGCCCGACCAACTTGGCTATGTCTATCTTAAATGACATGAAGACATACGCTCTTGGCTCAGAGAAAACCCCATGAGAGGTAAGATTGTTTTCTCAACTCGTTCTGATAAAAAGAGATAAAAAGAGAGCAGGATTTATTTTTTCTCAGAGCATTATATTGATCTATGAATTCAAAAGGTAAAAATCATTTTTATTTATTCAGCTGAAAACTACTGGCGTGCCCATACCGGCAGCATCACTGGGTACTGTACGTGCAGGACCTGCTAATAGTGAACACCTTCTCAAACGTAAACAACAAAATTGTGCTTCACATTTTGCTCACGCCCTCTCTGCCTTTTACCATCTTGTCCAGGTTGCAGATTGTTAACAATGACCAAGTACTGCTCACCTCGTCTATAGACTGCACTGTGGGCCTGTGGAGTGCCTATGGAGTGTTCTTAGGTAGGGGTCAATTCACACAGGTCATTTGTCCTGTTGTCTCCTCTGTATGCAAGTTTCATGATTTATGTTTTAAGGTTAATGTCCAGTAGATAGTGGTGGGTTTTGGGGATATATGCTTCCCTTGTATCGACTATAATAGCCATTGTTATAGTTAAGGCATTTAGATCAGTTAAACACTACCTTCCCAATAACAGCTCCTCCTGTGTACTAACATCATCATTTCTCTACATACAGTATACCTGTCTTTTTTCTTACCCTCAACACTGACTAATTTAAAGAAAAACAATGTGAAAGTAACTTACTGTTCTCATTCTCTCGCTCGCTCTGTCTGTCTGTCTGTCTGTCTGTCTGTCTGTCTGTCTGTCTGTCTGTCTGTCTGTCTGTCTGTCTGTCTGTCTGTCTGTCTGTCTGTCTCTCTCACTCTCTGTTTCTGTCTGTCTGTCTGTCTGTCTCTTGCTCTCTCTCTCTGTCTGTCTGTCTCTCTCGCTCTCTGTTTCTGTCTGTCTGTCTGTCTGTCTGTCTGTCTGTCTGTCTGTCTGTCTGTCTGTCTGTCTGTCTGTCTGTCTGTCTGTCTGTCTGTCTGTCTGTCTGTCTGTCTCTCTCGCTCTCTGTCTGTCTGTCTGTCTGTCTGTCTGTCTGTCTGTCTGTCTGTCTGTCTGTCTGTCTGTCTGTCTGTCTGTCTGTCTGTCTGTCTGTCTCTTGCTCTCTGTCTGTCTGTCTGTCTGTCTGTCTG
Organism: Oncorhynchus mykiss; assembly: GCF_057628025.1. NCBI lineage: Eukaryota > Metazoa > Chordata > Actinopteri > Salmoniformes > Salmonidae > Oncorhynchus > Oncorhynchus mykiss. The sequence continues at coordinate 45,269,030 of NC_143036.1, forward strand.
TCTGTCTGTCTGTCTGTCTGTCTATCTGTCTTGTTCTCTCTCTGTCGCTCTCTCGCTCTGTCTGTCTGTCTTGCTCTCTCTCTGTCTGTCAGTCTCTCTCTCTCTGTTTCTGTCTGTCTGTCTGTCTGTCTGTCTGTCTGTCTGTCTGTCTGTCTGTCTGTCTGTCTCTGACGTTTGGGCAGTGGGACAATTGGAGCATCCACACTCCTTCCTCCTTGAAGCATCCTGACTTTCCCTATGAGATCCTGATCGACCCTCTGAGCATGCCAGCTCACCCCATCCTGGAGGGAGAAACCAGAGTGTCCGATGTCATTAACGCTAATGAATCTGAGGCCACTTGCGCCGAAGCAAAGGTGCATACAAAAAAAGGTTACAGTGCCTTGCGAAAGTATTCGGCCCCCTTGAACTTTGCGACCTTTTGCCACATTTCAGGCTTCAAACATAAAGATATAAAACTGTATTTTTTTGTGAAGAATCAACAACAAGTGGGACACAATCATGAAGTGGAACGACATTTATTGGATATTTCAAACTTTTTTAACAAATCAAAAACTGAAGAATTGGGCGTGCAAAATTATTCAGCCCCTTTACTTTCAGTGCAGCAAACTCTCTCCAGAAGTTCAGTGAGGATCTCTGAATGATCCAATGTTGACCTAAATGACTAATGATGATAAATACAATCCACCTGTGTGTAATCAAGTCTCCGTATAAATGCAACTGCACTGTGAAAGTCTCAGAGGTCCGTTAAAAGCGCAGAGAGCATCATGAAGAACAAGGAACACACCAGGCAAGTCCGAGATACTGTTGTGAAGAAGTTTAAAGCCGGATTTGGATACAAAAATATTTCCCAAGCTTTAAACATCCCAAGGAGCACTGTGCAAGCGATAATATTGAAATGGAAGGAGTATCAGACCACTGCGAATCTACCAAGACCTGGCCGTCCCTCTAAACTTTCAGCTCATACAAGGAGAAGACTGATCAGAGATGCAGCCAAGAGGCCCATGATCACTCTGGATGAACTGCAGTGATCTACAGCTGAGGTGGGAGACTCTGTCCATAGGACAACAATCAGTCGTATATTGCACAAATCTGGCCTTTATGGAAGAGTGGCAAGAAGAAAGCCATTTCTTAAAGATATCCATAAAAAGTGTTGTTTAAAGTTTGCCACAAGCCACCTGGGAGACACACCAAACATGTGGAAGAAGGTGCTCTGGTCAGATGAAACCAAAATTGAACTTTTTGGCAACAATGCAAAACGTTATGTTTGGCGTAAAAGCAACACAGCTCATCTCCCTGAACACACCATCCCCACTGTCAAACATGGTGGTGGCAGCATCATGGTTTGGGCCTGCTTTTCTTCAGCAGGGACAGGGAAGATGGTTAAAATTGATGGGAAGATGGATGGAGCCAAATACAGAACCATTCTGGAAGAAAACCTGATGGAGTCTGCAAAAGACCTGAGACTGGGACGGAGATTTGTCTTCCAACAAGACAATGATCCAAAACATAAAGCAAAATCTACAATGGAATGGTTCAAAAATAAACATATCCAGGTGTTAGAATGGCCAAGTCAGAGTCCAGACCTGAATCCAATCGAGAATCTGTGGAAAGAACTGAAAACTGCTGTTCACAAATGCTCTCCATCCAACCTCACTGAGCTCGAGCTGTTTTGCAAGGAGGAATGGGAAAAAATTTCAGTCTCTCGATGTGCAAAACTGATAGAGACATACCCCAAGCGACTTACAGCTGTAATCGCAGCAAAAGGTGGCGCTACAAAGTATTAACTTAAGGGGGCTGAATAATTTTGCACGCCCAATTTTTCAGTTTTTGATTTGTTAAAAAAGTTTGAAATATCCAATAAATGTCGTTCCACTTCATGATTGTGTCCCACTTGTTGTTGATTCTTCACAAACAAATACAGTTTTATATCTTTATGTTTGAAGCCTGAAATGTGGCAAAAGGTCGCAAAGTTCAAGGGGGCCGAATACTTTCGCAAGGCACTGTATTTCTGAGCCTCTTTATCGACGCTGCCAAAAGTGCAATGTTCAGGGCAAATGTGCATGTACAGGGCTGATCTCTCTCACACACATTCCTTCTCTCTGTCCTTCTCGCCCCTCTCCCTCTGTCTCTGTCCCGCTGTCACTCTCTCCCTCTAGCTCTCCCTCCATCAATCGTTCCCTCTCTCTCTTCCTTTCCTTGTCATCCTCCCTCACCCTCACTGTCTCTCTCTTCTTCTTCTATAATATATGCTACACTGATCTCTCTCTCTCTCTCTCTCTCTCTCTCTCTATCTCTCATTCCAGTTCGACTCGCCCAGCAAGCTTAGACACCCTCGACGGTCCATCAGCGACACAGACATCAAGGAGGAGATGAAAACCTCTTGTTACACAGAAGAACATGGGAAATGGTGAGTGAGCCACATTACACGCATCATGCAGTAGATAGTAGGCAAGCAGATACAGGTCTAGGCTCAGAACACACAATGGGAATCAATTATTTTCTGCTGGCAGTAAATTGCCTTTGCTATCTCTCACATTTCAGGCTCCGACATTAAATATTCAAGCGTACTAACAAGCCACCCAGTCATGGCGGACCCAAGACCTACCACACTCTCAAGTACTTTCATATCATCGACACCCCGACCACCTGCGAGAGGCCTGATCTTTCCCTGGCTGGCATAGATCCTTTCATGTCCAGCTTTGTGGAACAGGAGTCGGCCAAATGACAATAAGATCCAAATCGCAACAGGAACGCAAACTGTGACCATAGGTCCTGTGCACTGTGCACTCAACATGCTTCAAGGACAGAGGAGTTACAACACCATCCCAAGTAATCAGAACAGCTGAAATGTGAGCTGTTGCACAACTTTTGAGATTTGCACAGTTTTAGATTGTTTATGGGAAACCATTGATGGCTGTCACACTTCTTACTAATTTCTCAGCACCAGTATTTCTTGCAATACTATTTTTAACATTGAGAAAGACCAAGATCTTTGGTTCCAACATGGAGTTATTAGCCATTAAACACACTCTGTCCACTTGTGACAGGGAGCCCCGTCCCGGGGTTGGTTGTAACAGTGTTTGCCATTTGTTTTTCAGCAACAACGTTTTTGAAAAAAGTAAAGCCTTCTTCACCCTGTGTGGGTGGACCAATTCAGTTTGTCCGTGATGTGTACTCCGAGGAAGTTAAAACTTTCTACCCTCTCCACTACTGTCCCATCGATGTGGATAGGGGGTTGCTCCCTCTGCTGTTTCCTAAAGTCCACAATCATCTCATTTGTTTTGTTGACGTTGAGTGTGAGGTTATTTTCCTGACACCACACTCCGGAGATCCTCAACTCCTCCCTGTAGACCGTCTCGTCGTTGTTGGTAATCAAGCCCACCACTGTAGTGTCATCTGCAAACTTGATGATTGAGTTGGAGGCGTGCATGGCCACGCAGTTGTGGGTGAACAGGGAGTACAGGAGAGGGCTCAGAATGCACCCTTGTGGGGCCCCAGTGTTGAGGATCAGCGGGGTGGAGATGTTGTTACCTACCCTCACCACCTGGGGGCGGCCCATCAGGATGTCCAGTACCCAGTTGCAAAGGGTGGGGTTGAGACCCAGGGTCTCGAGCTTGATGATGAGTTTGGAGGATACTATGGTGTTAAATGCTGAGCTGTAGTCAATGAACAACATTCTCACATAGGTATTCCTCTTGTCCAGATGGGTTAGGGCAGTGTGCAGTGTGGTTGTGATTGCGTCTTCTGTGGACCTATTGGGGCGGTAAGCAAGTTGGAGTGGGTCTAGGGTGTCAGGTAGGGTGGAGGTGATATGGTCCTTGACTAGTCTCTCAAAGCACTTCATGATGACGGAAGTGAGTGCTAGTCGTTTAGCTCAGTTACCTTAGCTTTCTTGGGAACAGGAACAATGGTGGCCCTCTTGAAGCATGTGGGAACAGCAGACTGGGATAAGGATTGATTGAATATGTCTGTAAACACACCAGCCAGCTGGTCTGCGCATGCTCTGAGGACGCGGCTGGGGATGCCGTCTGGGACTGCAGCCTTGCGAGGGTTAACACATTTAAATGTTTTACTCACGTCGGCTGCAGTGAAGGAGAGTCCTCAGGTTTTGGTAGCGGGCCGTGTCAGTGGCACTGTATTGTCCTCAAAGCGAGCAAAGAAGCTGTTTAGTCTGTCTGGGAGCAAGACATCCTGGTCCGCGACGGGGCTGGTTTTCTTTTTGTAATCCGTGATTGACTGTAGACCCTGCCACATACCTTGTGTCTGAGCCGTTGAATTGCAACTCTACTTCGTCTCAATACTGACGCTTAGCTTGTTTGATTGCCTTGTGGAGGGAATAGCTACACTGTTTGTATTCGGTCATGTTTCCGGTCACCTTGCCCTGCTTAAAAGCAGTGGTTCGCGCTTTCAGTTTCGCGCGAATGCTGCCATCAATCCACGGTTTCTGGTTGGGGAATGTTTTAATCGTTGCTGTGGGTGCGACATCGCCAATTCACTTGCTAATGAACTCGCTCACCGAATCAGCATATTCGTCAATGTTGTTTGACGCAATGCAGAACATATCCCAATCCACGTGATCGAAGCAATCTTGAAACGTGGAATCAGATTGGTCGGACCAGCATTGAACAGACCTGAGAGCGGGAGCTTCCTGTTATTGTTTCTGTCTATAGACTGGAAGCAACAAAATGGAGTCGTGGTCAGCTTTTCCGAAAGGAGGCCGGGGCCTTATATGCGTCGAAAGGAGGGCGGGGCCTTATATGCGTTGCGAAAGTTAGAATAACAATGATCCAGGGTTTTACCAGCCCTGGTAGCACAATCGATATGCTGATAGAATTTAGGGAGTCTTGTTTTCATATTAGCCTTGTTAAAATCCCCAGCTTCAATGAATAGGGCCCCAGGATATGTGGTTTCCAGTTTACATAGAGTCAAATAAAGTTTGTTCAGGGCCATCGATGTGTCTGCTTGGGGGGGGGGGGGGGGGGGGAATATATGCGGCTGTGATTATAATTGAAGATAATTCTCTTGGTAGATAATGCGGTCGACATTTGATTGTGAGGAATTCTAAGTCAGGTGAACAGAAGGACTTGAGTTCCTGTATGTTGTTATGATCACACCACGTCTCGTTAATCATAAGGCATACCCCCCCGCCCCTCTTGGTTACCCCCCCACCCCTAGCTGGTTATCATAATACTGTATAGGGGAAATCACAATGTATATTAATAATACCCATTTGTAGCTGGTAATCATAATACTGTATAGGGGGAATCACAGAATTGATATTAATAATACCCCGAACGGACCCGAGAACAAACATTTTCAGCTACGCACCCTCTTCATGCTCACAACCAAAGCCATGAGACACACACACACATACCCCAGGGAGCTGGAAGCAATGGGTCAGTTGCAGTGCAGTGCCGCTGGAGCAATAATATGGGGCTAAGTGCCTTGCTCAAGGGCACAAAGGCAAGCGATGGTGTCTGAGCTTGGATTCGAACTGGCAACCCTCCGGTTGCAGGCTCGCTTCTATAACCACTTGGCGACCTGCCTCCCACCAGATAAAAGCTGAACTGCAGGATACATACAGTAGGCCTACATAAGTAAGTAAATAAATATACACCTATTAAAAATCTAAAATTTAAGTAACTGGTATTTCAGATACAGTACACATTTACTGCAATAAAGCAGCCTTAAACAGTCTCCCAAAGTTGTAATATCTGACAGTAATTTAGTATGTCATCTTACTTACAGAAAAAGCTACCTAACCAATTCGTATTTGAAGTATAAATGTATTTTATAACATATTCAACAGTTTATCAAACTCCATTTATAGATTGGATTTCCTACTGTTTTATCAGCCGTTGGTTTCCTCTATAGTAACGTCAGTGACTCTGCAGTTGTCCAGTCCTTCTGTCTACATGCTCTCCAAAGTGGGAGACTCCACTCTGGATCTGGGCTTGCTCACCACCATCTCACACACACTCTCCTGGTCAATACGGATAAATCATCAGGCAGAGTGGAGTTTTCCTCATTCCATCTTATTCGGATGGCAGTTTGTTTACCCCATGTGATGTTAATCACTTTAAGCGTAATTTCAATTGATTATTCTCAGTGATTATTATGATAATCAGTGACATAGCTAAAACATTTTTAACAGCATCCCAAAAGGCCCCCTATTTCCTAAATACTGTGCCATTTTTGTCCAGAGCCCTATGGACCCTGGTCAAAAGAAGTGCACTATAAAAGGAATAGAGTGCCATTTGGGACGGAGGCCTTGTTTTGTAAAATTTATAAAGATCAGAGTGATATTGCCATAAAACCAAGGTAATCTCCTCTCACCTGTCTGGATCTAATGTCATCACTGCGGACAGCAGGGTCCTGATGAGGGCGGAGTCTCTTCTGGGCTGCCTTCCTATTGGCTGTCCACTCCTGTGTGTCCTTCACACACCCACTCAACCTCTCCATGTCCTGCTCGTCTATAGGACTGTAGCTCTCATCCTACAACATAGAAACAAAATATGGCTCAGACGCAGATTATGTATTAAAATATCATCAATATATATTTCAAATATAAATATTCAAAGATATCTGAATATACTGTATATGTAAAATATACAGTATATTATATCAGTGTTGTCATCCTACAACAACCATAGGTGCCTTTTAACTGGGGCTGAATAAGAGGGTAGTGTAACACAACAATGCAATATAATCAAATCAATTAATCAAATCAATTGTATTGGTCACATACATATATTTAGCAGATGTTATTGTGGGTGTAGCGAAATGCTTGTGTTCTGCAGACAATATCAGGACAGGTCAAGTTAAATATATAACGTGTGGGGGAGAGGATATTTTAACTGTTCTAGCATCATACTAAAGGCCTGTGTTCTGGCTGAGAGCTCCTCCAACATCCTGGGTCTCCTCTTGGCTTCCTGGTCTGTGCCTTCCACAGGCATACCCACTTTCTCCAGAGAGAGAGAATTTGATTTAATTTTTTACATCGCTCTTTTTGAGTCATTAAGTAATCCATCGTATGGCTCGGTACAGAAGCAGTCAATTAGTGATTGCTCTCTGCATTAAGTGTATCAGGTGATTTGGAGAGATGGTTTCTAACAGCAAATAATCCACCGATACCCTGTGACGGCCGTGCCTAATGCCGCAAGATACCAGCTTAATGCAGGTCAATTATAACACACTGTGTATCCATTGACTGCTAATGAGCTAGAGGAATGGACAGTCAGCTAGACAATAAATTAATTGACAATCAAAACATTCAAAGACAATTAGTAGATGGAATCTGGGGCACATCGTTGATTGGTTCCAAACAGATGTGCTCATGTGTTGGTTGACTAATGATGTCCTATACTTGTAGTTGAGCCAGCTTGTCCAGCTAGGTCAGTCTTTTTTTGTCCTTGTCCTCTCCTTTGTACAGCCTTTTCTCTGTCACAGTCAGGAGCTCTGAGAGTCCCTTGAGCTCCTGAAAAAGGAATAGAATAACTTTTTGTCACTTTACCTCTACCTACATGTACGAATTACCTTGACTAACCTGTACCTCTGCACATTGACTCGGTACTGGTACCCCCTGTATATAGCCTCATAATTAGATTTTCTCCCCAATTGGTAGTTACAGTCTTGTCCCATCGCTGCAACTCCCATACGGACTCATAAGAGGCGAAGGTTGAGAGTCGTGCGTCCTCCGAAAAACAACCCAGCCTAGCCGCACTGCTTGTTGACACAATGCCCGCTTAACCCAGAAGCACCAATGTGTCAGAGGAAACACTGTGCACCTGGCAACCGTGTCAGTTTGCATTGCACCCGGCCCACCACAAGAGTTGCTAGTGCGCGATGTGACAAGAACATCCCTGCCTGCGAAACCCTCCCCTAACCCGGACAACGCTGGGCCAATTGTGTACCGCCCAATGGGTCTCCCGGTCTCGGCCGGCTGCAACAGAGCCTAAAATCGAACCAGGATCTCTAATGGCACATCTAGCACTGTGATGCACTGCGCCACTCAGGAGGTCTTTATAGCCTCATTAATGTATTTTCATCTATTTTATTGTTACTTTAAAAAAATATTTTAAAATGTATTTTAAAAAATGTATCATTCTAAAATTAAAATAAATATGAATTAAAAACAATATATATATATATATATATATATATATATATATATATATATATATATATATATATATTTTTTTTTTTTACTTTAGTTAATTTATGAAATATTTCTTAACTCTATTTCTTGAATTGCATTTGATTTGATCGGTTCAATGTAACCCTTCAGAATATCAGTGGACATTTTTTGTTTCCCACCATTTCCTTTTTTCTGTCAAATGTTTTTGTTATGATGTTAGGTAGAGGGCAAGAGATCGATAGAAACATACATAGGAGTACCCACACTGACACAACAGCTGCACAATCGAGAGTTGCATCACTGCCTGGTATGGCAACTGCTTGGCCTCCGACCGCAAGGCACTACAGAGGATAATGCGGATGGCCCAGTACATCACTGTGGCCAAGCTTCCGGCCAACCAGGACCTCTATACCAGGCGGTTTCAGAGGAAGGCCCTAAAAATTGTCAAAGACTCCACCCACCCTAGTCATAGACTGTTATCACTGCTACCGCACGGCAAGCGATACCAGAGCACCAAGTCTAAGCCCCAAAGGCTTCTAAACAGCTTCTACCTCCAAGCCAAAAGACTCTTGAACAGCTAATGAAATGGCTACCCAGACTATTTGCATTATCCCCCCCAACCCCCTCTTTTACACTGCTGCTACTCTCTGTTTAATATCTATGCATAGTCATTTTAACTCTACCTATATATACATTTTACCTCAATTACCTCGACTAACCTGTGCCCCTGCATATTGATTATGTTCCGGTACCCCCTGTATATAGCCTTGCTACTGTTATTTTACTGCTGCTCTTTAATTTTAATTTGTGGGAACTCCTTCAAGATTGTTGGAAAAGCATTCCAGGTGAAGCTGGTTGAGAAAATGTCAAGAGTGTGCAAAGCTGTCATCAAGGCAAAGGGTGGCTACTTTGAAGAGTCTAAAATATAAATTACATTTAGATTGTTTAACACTTTTTTGCTTACTACATGACTCCACCTGCTATTTCATAGTGTTGATGTCTTCACTGTTATTCTACAATGTTGAAAATAGTAAAAATAAAGAAAAACCCTTGAATGAGTAGGTGAGTCCAAACTTTTGAGTGGTACTGTATAAATTATATAATGCATTTCTTATCCCATGGAACCACAAAAACACATAGTTTGAGGCAAATATATGGTTTTGCTCATGGGTATGGGGAGGTGTGCCCCTGACTGTCCAATAAGGTACATTTGGAACAATATTTCACTCCATTTAAGGACCCCTTTTGGCTCAAGAGCATCGCCAGAGGCAGAAGTAACATTTTTGTTATTTAATCACCACTGTGTTTCTGCTATACAGAAGAAGAAAACTATTTGAGAATAAGCAACAGCCAACAGCAATCTAAAGAAACCAAACTAGAATTTGAAAACATTGGCACCTTGCACAAGGAAAGTTTCACACACGATACATTCTGTTTATAATTCTAACATGTTCCATGATTTGTGAAATTACTTGATAACCTGTTTCCAATACATTTGAAATATGTTTAGGAACAAAAATGCACCCCAAACTCGGCGTTTGTATAAGCAAATGCGAAATAGAATGCATTTTAACGTGTTTTAATTCAATTTGTGTTACTATTAAATTGGTTCTTGTGTAAGTATCGTATCCAAACATTTTTAACATGTACATTTCCAATATGATAAGAAAAGAAATGTAACTAAAATCTCTCCTCAGAAAGCACACTGTAGGGATGTTTTGTGTACCACTTTCTGGATCTAGGTGTCACGTTCTGACCTTAGTTATTTTGTTATGTCTTTGTTTTAGTATGGTCAGGGCGTGAGTTGGGTGGTCAGTCTATGTTCGTTTTTCTAGGTTGTGTTTGTTTATATGTTTGGCCTGGTATGGTTCTCAATCAGAGGCAGGTGTCGTTCGTTGTCTCTGATTGAGAACCATACTTTGGTAGCCTTTTCCCACCTGTGTTTTGTGGGTGATTGTTTTCTGTTATGTGTCTGTCACCTTACAGAAGTGTTTTGTTTCGGGCTCCTTTGTTATTTTGTTTAGTGTTCTCTGTTGAATAAATATAATGATGAACACGCTTTGGTCCTCACCTCATTCCAACGACGAGCGTTACACTAAGCGTTGTGAGTTGTGTGTATTTCGTCCTAGAAGCACAGTCCCCTGGGAATTAGCTATTATATTTGAGCACATTACCAGCAGGCAAAACTGGTTGAAATTACATAAATAGGCTAAAATTACATCAATTGTTTGAAATTACATAATTTTGACATAATTTCAACCAGTTTTGCCCTAATCTGCCCGGTGGGTTGCATCTTTTGTCCACAATAAAAAGCCATGGTTCACTAAAGATTGTAAACCTAACAATCCAGTCATCCTACAAATCAGGGTGAGTAAAACCCAGACAGATCAACATGCATTTTGAGACAGCAGGTTATAAGTATAGCATTTGGCCTATAGGACACAAATGGCATTCATTAAACTGTAGCTTATTTCTGCTGTTATTGCCAAGGCTTTAGCTCAACTGGCTAACAAAGTCGTGACGCTCAGGGGACCTGGATTCAAAGCCAGCCAGTCACACTGATGGTGCATTTCCACTGGCAAACTTTGCACCAGTGTCAACAATGTTTTGTGTTTCCACCTGTGAGTCCTGGCCCCCAAAAAGTCAAAACGTTTAGGAACATGGACCTACACTGACATGGGGCCAGTGAGGACAACTTTAGAGAGGATGTAGTAGTGGTCATCCAGATCTTCTGATCGGGCTGCTCAACCACTCTAGGAAGTTCTTCTTAGGCCCAGACTCCAGGATCTTGCCTGGAGGGTTGGGGGTCAATTGCTTTTCAATTCAGTAAATTCATGAATTCCCTTGAATTCACGAAGGGAATTTCCTGAATTGAAAAGTGAATTTACCAACCCAACCGTCATCACCTGATATCTCCTGATATGGCTGCCGAGGACACCCACTATTCCATTTGTTGTCAACTGGACTCTCACTTTCACTTTGGAGCCCTCCCCAATCTCCTCATGGTGGACATTCTGCACTCTGAATTCATCTGGGAATGGAGAAGAGACAGATACAAAATCGTATCTTTATCCATGAAGCACATACAGTATCTGTGAATTAACCACATCACTGGGATTTAAATAGAATTAAGGCTCTAAAATCAAATCATACTTAATTTAAAGTAGATTTAAAAAAAAATATGCACTTTGATGTCAAAATCAACACTACCGTTCAATCAAATCATAGGATCATGTGATGTCTACCAATCTTTACCCCTGGTTAAGGCAGAGAGGCTGGGTCTGAATCACGTGATCACTTTGTATTTGTATTTTTTAGGGATGCAGCTACTCTTCCTGAGGTCTATGTTTCCATGTTTGGATGCTTTTCTAGTTTTGTATTGGTCAATGGTCTTCGTCATTAAACCCACTAACTGCACTTTCTTCCTGACGTTACAGAACATTGCCTCTCAGAATGGAAGCAGTAGCCAACCGAGACATCTCCCAGATGGTCGGCGAACAGGGAGACCTACTTTGCCAACATCAAAATCAGCTGGCGCAACTGGGGACGGCGGTGGATGAGGTCCTCTGCGTTCTTCAACATATTGATCTTCCCCAAGGGACGTCACCAGGTCAGCGATTTCCGTTTGCCCCTTCCAGACAAATATGAGGGGACTTCATTCAAATGCTGTGGCTTCCTCCCCTAGTTTTCTCATAAAACAGGAACCCCCACCACCGAGAGGTCCAAGTTTGCCCCGTTTATTTCCCTGTTGACTGGGCGGGCGTTGGAATGGGTTATGGCCATCTGGGAGAGAGGAGAGGAAGAGCTGGGTTCCTATGGGAGGTTCATGAGTCTTTGATCATCCACCGGAGGTCAGAGTGGGTGAGCGCCAACTCCAACTACGGCAGGAGGACCAGACCACTATGGAGTAGCCCCTCACCTTTCGTACACAGGCATCCTTTGGTACAGTGGAATGAACCGGCGCTCTGCACCTTATTCAGAAGAGGATTGCGTGCGGAGGTGCTGATGGCGCAGGCAAGCCGAGATGACACCTACTCATTGGCTACACTCATCGAGATGGCAGTCCGTCTGGATAACCTCCTTCGGGAGCATCGGCACTCCAATCGCCTCTCTACTTCGTTGAATGATCTGAGTCAGAGCCTGAACCCATGGAGGTAGGGGCCACACGCCTTCCCGTGACTGAGCGACGCTGTCGGAGACAACTGGGGCTCTGTCCCTATTGTGGCCAGGAGGGACACTGGCTTCAACGGTGTCAGCTACATTCTAACCCGAGAGTCACTAGAGCAGAGAGATGGTCTAGTGATCATCCATCTCCTGGGGTAAGTGTGAGTATTTCACCATCTTCAATCTCCATCAAACCCTTAGTACTAATTTCACTAGCTGGCTGTCCCGCATGGGGTGTTTCCACAGCTCTAGTGGACTCTGGAGCCGTAGGGAATTTTATTGAACAGGCCCTTGCCTCCTCCCTGAACATATCATACTCCCTCTCCTTTTTCGGTTCAAGCAATGTATAACCGACCACTGGGACCTGGCACAGTCACACACATCACAGCACCACTCTCCAAGAAAGCCTCCCCTTCCTCATCATCCAGGCACCTGTACACAAAGTCATCCTCGGCCTCCCGTGGCTCCTATGCCACAACCCCACCGTCTCCTGGCCGGGGCACCCAGATGCTGGAAAATCTGCTTTCCCTTATCTTGTGGTTCCACGTCGGTTGAGAGTCTTGTGGTTACCGTCCAGGCCGACATCCCAGAGGTTTACCAGGATCTCCAAGAGGTTTTCTCCAAAACTTGCGCCATCTGTCTCCCTTGACCCTGGGACTGTGCCATCGGCCAGCTAACGCTCTACGCCTCCGCGTAGCTGTACCCCCTGTCGGTGGCTGAAACCAAGGCTATGGAGGAGTATATCCAGGAGGCTCTCCAACAGGGTTTCATCCACTCATCCACCTCCCTTGCGTCGGCTGGTTTCTTCTTTGTGCCAAGGGGGGGGGGGGGGGGGGTGTCATCTTCTGTATATTGACTACAGATGTCTCAGTGCCATCACCAAATACTGCTACCCCTTCCCGTTAGTCCCGGACACCATTAAACAGCTCCGTTTTACCAAGCTGGACCTGCGGAGTGCCTACAATTGTATTCGCATCTTGGAGGGGGATGAATGGAAGACGGCCGGAGCACACCTATGTTCCCACAGAGGTAAGGGATCGGCTTTTGACCTGGGTGCGCATCCCTTGCTGCTGGACGCCCAGGTATCACCTGCACCACTCCATCCATCTACATTAAGTACAGGTGGCCCACCTTGGTGCAGGACGTCTCCCGCTACGTCCACTCCTGCTCCGTATGTGCCCAAACCAAGTCCCCCCAGAGCGCACCTCCTCTCCCTGTGCCTCAGCAGCCTTGGACCCATTTGTTGATATATTTTGTCACTTATCCTCCCCTTTCTGATGGTTTCACCACTGTTTTGGTTGTTGTGGACAGATTCTCCAAATCCTGACATTTTACCCCTCTCTCTGGTCTCACTACTGCTCTCCAGGTTGCCAAGGTACTGTTTCAACATGTCTTCCGGCACTATGGCCTTCCAGAAGATATCGTCTCCAACCAAGGTCCCCAACCAAGGTTCACGTCACATGTATGGAGAAGCTGGGGTCACGGTCATCCTCACATCCGGGTACCAGCCTCAGTCCAACGGGCAGGTGGAGAGAACCAACCAGGAGCTGGGGAGTTTCCTGAGGAGTCACTGACCGGCAGAGGGAGTGGGCCCTGTTTCATTCCTGTGCATCCTGGGGTACCAGCTGACCCTGGCTCTGTGGACCCCCAGCCAGACTGAAGCCCCTGCGGTGGATGAGTGGTTTTGGTGCGTAGGAGAGGTTTGGGACACTGCTCATGTGAGGCTCCAATGTGCCGCCCAGCACCAGAAGGAGCAGCTGTACCGCCACAGTAGTGAGGCACCTGTTTTCCATCCTGGTGATCACGTCTGGCTCTCCACCAGGAACCTTCCGCACCGCCTGCCCTGCCGGAAGCTGAGTCCCCGTTTGTGGGTCCATTCAATGTCCTCCAGAGAGTCAATGAGGTAACTTACCGACTACTGCTTCCCAATGACTACCAGATCTCATCCTCTTTTCACATATCCCTCAGGCCAGTGGTTCCTGGTCCTCTGGCTGATGCCATCCCCCACGACACCCTTCCGCCTCCCCTGGACGTCAGGTCCCTCCTGAACCCCAGACGTCATGGGGGTCAAATCCAGTACCTGGTGGACTGAGAGGGGTACGGTCCAAAGGAGCGGTTTTTGGTTCTGTTGGACAACATTCTAGATCCCAACATCATCCGAGGCTTCCACCTCCACCGTCAGGACCGGCCTCGTCCTCAGGGCCATCCTCTTGGCCGGCTTCATCCTGCGGCTGTAGCCTCGGTGGATTTCTGCACGTTGGTAGCTGAGTGTCTGGAACCCAGAATCGCTGTTCGACACGTATCGGAAGAGGTTAAGGACGAACTAGCAGCCCGGGAACTACTGACGGATCTCAACTCACTCATTGCCTTAACCATCGAAATCGATGGGTGGCTACGGGAACGCAAGAAGGAGAGGGGGTCCAATTCCACTCATCCGCCCAAGGATTACACCTCGCCTCAGGAGGTCCGTACTTCAACAAATTTGGCTGACAAAACATTACGATGGAACCAAATGTAAGTAGTTTAACGTCATAACGAGTCAAGAAAAAAATGCACAATTGAGAGGAATATGTTAGTTAATGTAAAGAAATTATTGTGCATATTTTCTTGTCATAAAGTTAATTTACAAAAATCGCGATTTAGCAAGTTCTGACTAGAATACATTAGCTAGTGTTAGAAGGAATTTGTGTTGTTTTAGGGACTCCTGAGAACCAGCAAACCAAGCTGTCGTCTTGTGAAACAGTGGATGTACAAGATTTAAAGCATTTGCTGCAAATTGCATGTACAATTGTGTAAATTGCCTTGCAATGCAGCTGAAGTAACATAGCTTGCTAACTATTTACTTGCTTATTGTATAGTGGAGGATAAAAATAACTGTATGCCTATGGATGTGTAGCTAGCTACAGTGTGTAGCCGATCTTTGTATGGACCCTAAAATGGATCTGAACTAATATTCATACCAATTTATGAATCTTAGCCATCATAGTTGTATCAACTTCAAGTCTTAATGGCATTAATGAAACCTATGGGTAGAATAGAATAGAATAACTTTTTTGTGCCAAGGATGCAAGTCCTATATACACACATACTGTAGTTATTACCACACATGAGATTCCCAAATTGTAGCCTGTACGTTGAATATATTCACTGATCATGTACTCTTCCTTGGCAAATAAAGGTGCGGTTCAGGTATGAATCTCGGAGACATTCTTTTTCAGTCATATCAAACTCCATTATTTGAATAATGCTGTGTCTGCATGTATGTATTGCAATTATACCCTTCAACAGTGTTTACCACTCCTGCTCCTGGGACATTAATGGTTACACATTGTAACTATGCAATAGATTAGAAACATGATTGATTTGTAATTCATATACAGTGGGGAGAACAAGTATTTGATACACTGCCGATTTTGCAGGTTTTCCTACTTACAAAGCATGTAGAGGTCTGTCATTTTTATCATAGGTACACTTCAACTATGAGAGACGGAATCTAAAACAAAAATCCAGAAAATCACATTGTATGATTTTTAAGTAATTCATTTGCATTTTATTGCATAATGGTATGATCATTGTAATATTAAAAACACAAGTTCATTCTGTACTTCATGCACATATGGTGTGCATTATAAAATGAGGAAGAAAGACGAGGTGGGGAGAGAGGTAGAGAAGACAGAAAGGGAAAGAAGTAAGAACAGTGGCAGAGAGCATATGATTCATGAATTACAGTGCTACCCTAATATTCTCTCAGTTCATCACAATTGCGGTGTCTCCTAACCAGCCTTGGGCCCCCAGTTGGCCCGAAGGTCATCTTAAGAGCGGGTGAGGGGGCGATGACGGAACTGACTTCCTCTCACATTAAAACATACCAGCAGACAAGTGACAGATGGATAGAGAGAGAGCATGATTAAGCCTTGTTTTTTAAAACCAAGGTCAGTCATCATAATAACCATCAGGAGGTGAAATGCAAATCTAACCTTGGATCATTAACTCTGGGACTACTACATCTGTCTGTATTTTAATGTAAAGCATCTCTTTAATAATACTCCCTGTTGACCCGACCAAGTGACCTCTCACCTATGATCATGCTGTGCTCTCTATGTCAGCCTGTTCAGATGCGGGAGGGGTTCACCAAAATAGCTGATATAACAGAGTATTTAGGGAGAAGGGGGAGAGGGATGAAGTGAAGAGAGACTGTTATTGTGTGTGTGTGTGTGGTCTCACCTGGTGTAAACACTAAGTGGCTACAGAGTACTTTATGCTGAAAAACAGACACATGAGGACAAACAATAGAAGATAATGTTAATAGAAGATACTGTATGTGACGCAGATACCGATCGGAGTGTACCTGAAACACTTAAATATAGAGGCCTATGTGTCTCACCACTTGGTTATTACAAGTGTTGTGTCTTTACTATCATTAAACTGAAGACTTCATTTTTTATCAAAGATTCTCTGTAATTCACAGAAATGCATAAACAAACAAACAAACTTGGTAAATGTGGTTACATGAAATGATACGAGAATGTGCCCTGGTGGGCTGAACCGGCATGTTTTGGTTAGAGGGGATAGTTCAAAGTGTAAAACCACCACCAGACACAGCTCATTTGAATAGCCAAAACATGCAATCAACAAACGCAGGATTAAAAAATAAATCGCTCACTAACCTTTTGAAAATCTTCATCAGATGACAGTAATATGACATGTTACACAGTACATATTTTTTTTTTTCAATAATATGCCATTTATATCCAGAAATGTCCATTTACAGTGAGTTCACGTTCAGAAATTACTCAAAAATGCCCGCAGGAAATCTATGTAGCGCGGCAAGATAACGTAAATAGACATCATAAACTTTGACTAAATATACATGTTCTACATATAGTTAGAAAGATACACTGCTTCTTTATGCAACCGCTTTGTTAGATTTATTTTTAACGTTACAGAAATCGCACACTATTCCATATGCTGAGACAGCGCTCAGTTCCAAGCTACATTTCTACGTAATGTTGGAGTCAACAGAAACACAGATTTAAGCATAAATATTCCCTTACCTTCGATGGTCTTCGTTCAGAATGTTCTGGAAGGCTTCATACTTACCCAATACATCGTTTGGTTTCAAGTCTTGTGTCTTTGTATTAGCTACTGCTAATAACATCAGCTGAAATGCACCCAAAACGTCCTCTGGTCCGGAAAAGTTGCGCATCAAAACTTCAAAATTACATATTATATGTCGACTAAACAGGTCAAACTAAGTGCAGAAGCAAGCTTTATGATGTTTTAGACACGCAAAACAAACTTCAATTCAATCGGCCATCGTCTGCCCTTCTCTTGAGTGCTGGAACAAAGGAATGGCTGGGACCAATTCGCGCCCATACGCACAGCCTATTCTCTCGTGGCACGCACTAATTTCACTCCCATAGGGTCAATTCTCGGGATTTGAATTCGCGGGATTTGAACGATTCAAAGCTCTACTGAAAGAGGACATCTAGCGGAAGAGATAGAAAGTGTCCCCAGAATCATAACTGGTTGGGAAGGGTGGGGGCCATGACGTCAAAGTTGCTCCAACTTTCATGGCCACAAAAACTAGTTTGGAAGAATGCCTGCCCTGTGAGTTCTGCTATACTTACAGACATAATTCCAACGGTTTTAGAATCTTTAGAGTGTTTTCTATCCAATAATAATTTTTATTTGCATATATTAGCAATTTTTGACAGATTTTTTTTTCAGTTTACTAGGGGTACCCAATCTCTCCAAAGGGGGCGTATGTCTGCCATATCCTTATTAATCACCTCTGGTTATGGACACATTTACCAGCAATAAAGCTTCCATGGCCTGTACCTCGGACATTTTCAACCCCTTTATCAGCTCGCTCTCTGAAAGTAAAACAACAACTGCGATATGACCATTCAATCTAAAGCAACAGATGTCAATTTCAGGATCCGTCTATACAGCCCAGTGCTGCTTACCTGAGATGCCATCATCACACTGTCCTTCTTCGTAGGTGTCCGCTTTGACTTTCTTTGTGTCGAAAAAAGTTGCTTTCAGAACAATTATTTTTGATAGAATTTTTTGGGGAAAAAAAGACACAAATGTACCTCCATAGCACGTAACAATTTGCCTGTGAATAACCACACCTTCATACAAACGTGCCACTGTATGTAGAATTTTTGACGCACAACCTAAGATGCTGCCATATTGTCACGTTCGTCGTAATGATGAGACCAAGGCGCAGCGTGATAAGAATACATTCTTATTTTAATGAAGAATAAACACTGAACAAACTATACAAAACAAACGTGGCGCTATGAGACACGAGTACTGACAGGCAACTACACATAGACAACAACTCAATCCAGTATTTTTCTTTATTTTTTTTACTATTTTCTATATTGTAGAATAATAGTGAAGACATCTCAACTATGAAATAACACCGGTCTCCCGTGTGCCATGCATTCTGTGGTACAGACATGGCCTGCTCTCCCTTTTGTAAGGAATTAGGCACTTTCCCATGTTTACTACAGTATGTATTGTAGACTGCACAGTAATAAATAAACACATTTTGTTAATAAAATAATGATAAAAAAATACTCTTTCAAAATGCAGATGTTGATTTAGTTACAAAGTTGTCTGATGAAGGCAAACAATTTAGAATCCTCCAATCCTGTAGCCTAATCCCTAAGTGGATAGATGGGGGCTCTCAGAGTGAGTTTTGCGCTCTGAGTAAAGTGGCCATTGTTCCTCCCGCTGTTATTGAAAAACCTACTCAAAAACGTTTGACATGTTTCTGTGGACATTATGGAGACTATTTGGAATTTCCGTTTGCGTTGTCGTGACCGCTCTTTCCTGTGGATTTCTGAACATAATGCGACAAACAAACTGAGGTATTTTGGGTATATAAATAATCTTTATGGAACAAAAGGAACATTTGTTGTGTAACTGGGAGTCTCGTGAGTGAAAACATTCGAAGATCATCAACGGTTAATTTGATTGCTTTTCTGATTTTCGTGACCAAGCTTCCTGATGCTAAGTGTACATAATGTTATGCTAGGCTATCGATAAACTTACACAAACGCTTGGATTGCTTTCGCTGTAAAGCATAATTTCAAAATCTGAGACGACAGGTGGATTAACAAAAGGCTAAGCTGTGTTTTGCAATATTGCACTTGTGATTTCATGAATATGAATATATTTTTGTAATATTATTTGACTGTTGCGCTATGCTATTCAGCGGTTGCAGACGAAAATGATCCCGCGACAGGGATGGGTAGCGTCAAGAAGTTAAATACTGTTGAAATAATATGGCTACAGGCTAATTTGCCTCACCTAAAGCCCATTCTTGTGGGAAGCTGCTATAGACCAATTGCTAACAGTCAAGCTATAGACCAAGATATAGACCAAGTGCTAACAGTCAGTATCTGGATAATATGTGTGAAATGCTTGATAATGTATGTGATATCAACAGAGAAGTATATTTTCTGGGTGATTTAAATATTGACTGGCTATCATCAAGCTGCCTACTCAGGAAAAAACTTCAAACTGTAACCAGTGCCTGCAACCTGGATCAGTTTGTCAGTCAACCTACCAGGGTAGTTACAAACAGCACAGGAATGAAATCATCAATGTATTGATCACATCTTTACTAACGCTGCAGATATTTGTTTTAAAGCAGTATCCAAATCCATAGGATGTAGTGATCACAATATAATAGCCATATCTAGGAAAACCAAAGCCCCAAAGGCTGGGCCTAATGTAGTATGTAAGAGGTCATACAATAAGTTTTGTTGTGATTAATATATTGATGATGTAAATAGTATTTGCTGGTGTGTAATGAGGAGCAACCAGATGCTGCACTTGACACATTTATGAAATTACTTATTCCAGTTACTAATAAGCATGCACTCATTAAGAAAATTACTGTAAAATCTGTTAAATCCCCTAGGATTGATGAAGAATTGAAAAATTGTATTGTTGAGAGGGATGAGGCAAAAGGTATGGCAATTAAATCTGGCAGCCCAACTGATTGGCAAACGTACTGCAAATTAAGAATTCATAAACTAAATAAAAAGAAAAATAACCTACGCTATGAAACAAAGAAAAAGCTTTGGGGCACCTTAAATTACATTTTGGGGAAAAAAAGCCAACTCGGCTCCATCAGTCATTGAATCAGATGGCTCATTCATCACAAAGCGCACTGATATTGCCAACTACTTTAATGACTTTTTCATTGGCAAGATAAGCAAACTTAGGAATGCCATACCAGCAACAAACACTGACCCTATACATCCAACATCCAAGTATATCGGACCAAATAATGAAAGACAAGAATTGAAGAGGTGGAAAAAATTATTGTTGTCTATCAACAATGACAAGCCACCGGGGGTCAGACAATCTGGATGGAAAATGACTGAGGAAAATAGCAGACGATATTGCCACTCCTATTTGCCACATCTTCAATTTAAGCCTACTAGAGCGCGTGTGCCCTCAGGCCTGGAGGGAATCTAAAGTCATTCCGTTACCCAAGAATAGTAAAGCGCCCTTTACTGGCTCAAATGGCCGACCAATCAGCCTGTTACTAACCCTTAGTAAACTTCTGGAAATATTGTGTTTGACCAGATACAATGCTATTTCACAGTAAACAAATTGACAACAGAGATTCAGCATGCTTATAGGGAAGGACACTCAACAAGCACAGCACTTACACAAATGACTGGTGATTGGCTGAGAGAAATTGATGATAAAAAGATTGTGGGAGCTGTCTTATTAGACTTCAGTGCAGCTTTTGACATTAGCGATAATAGTCTGCTGCTGGAAAAATGTATGTGTTATGGCTTTACACCCCCTGCTATAATGAGGATAAAGAGTTACTTGTCTAACAGAACACAGAAGGTGTTCTTTAATGGAAGCCTCTCAATTATAATCCAGTTAGAATCAGCAATTCCCCAGGGTAGCTGTTTAGGCCCCTTTCTTTTTATTTTTTTTTACTGACAACATGGCACTGATTTTGAGTAAAGCCAGAGTGTCCATGTATGTGGATAACTCAACACTATACACGTCAGATACTACAGCGACTGAAATGACTGCAACAACTCAACAAAGAGCTGCATTTAGTTTCAGAGTGGGTGGCAAGGAATAAGTTAGCCCTAAATATTTTGAAAACTAAAAGCATTGTATTTGGAACAAAACACTCACTAAACCCAAAGCCTCAACTAAATCTTGTAATAAATAATGTGGAAACTGACCAAGTTGAGATGACTAAACTGCTAGATTGTAAACTGTCATGGTCAAAACATATTGATGCAGTAGTAGCTAAGATGGGGAGAAGTCTGTCTATATTAAAGTGATGCTCTGCCTTCTTAACAACACTATCAACAAGACAGGTCCTACAGGCCCTAGTTTTGTCGCACCTTGATTACAGTTCAGTCATATGGTCAGGTGCCACAAAAAAAGGAAAATTGCAACTGGCTCACAACAGGGCAGTACGGCTGGCCCTTGGAAGTACACAGAGAGCAAATATTAATAATAATAACTACTGGCCCACAGCTCGGACACCCATGCATACCCCACAAGACATGCCACAAGAGGTCTCTTCACAGTCCCCAAGTCCAGAACAGACTATGGGAGGCACACAGTACTACTGTACATAGAGCCGGGACTACATGGAACTCTATTCCAAATCAAGTAACTGACACAAACAGTAAAATTAGATTTAAAAAATAGATTAAAAAAACACCTTATGGAACAGCGGGGACTGTGAAGCAACACAAACATTGGCACAGACACATGCATGCACACACACACACACACTCACACACACTAATACATATGCACTATACATACACATGGATTTAGTACTGTAGATATGTGGTAGAGGTGGAGTAGGGGCCTGTGGACCCACAGTGTGTTTTGAAATCTTCTGTGAACGTATTGGAATGTTTTTAAAATTGAATAAACTGCCTTAATTTACCTGGACCCTAGGAATAGCAGCTGCTGCTTTGGCTAATGGGGATCCATAATAAATACAAACACAAATACCTGGAGACAATTCGTCGCTGCGTTGTCTCCGCCAACACCACCTCATGGAGCCAGCAACTTGTGGGGGTTGAATACGCCCGCAACACCTTCCCCTGCTCTGCCACTGGGCTCTCGCTTTTCGAGTGTTCCCTGGGTTATCAGCCCCGCTCTTCCCGCAGCAAGACGAAGAGCTCGGCATACACTCGGCCCAGATGTTTGTCCGACGCTGTCGCCGTAACTGGAAGAGAGCTCGGTTGGCTCTTCTCTAGACCACCTGCAGGTGATTGCAAGATGGCGCCGACAGAGATGGTCACCTCGCTTCACGTTCTTAGGAAACTATGCAGTATTTTGTTTTTTTATGTCTTTTTTATTACATTGTTACCATAAGGAAATGTAAGTATTATTACATACAGCCTGGAAGAACTATTGGATAAAAAAGCAACGTCAACTTACCAACATTGCGACCAGGACTTTCATTGCGACCAGGACTTTCCCGAAGTGGATCCTCTGTTCAGACCACCACCCAGGACAATGGATCTGATCCCAGTAGGCGACCCAAAACAACGGCGCCACAGAAGGGGCAGACGGATCGGTCTTATGGTCAGGCTCCGTAGACGGGCACATCGCTCACGAGTATACTACTCGCCAATGTCCAGTCTCTTGACAACAAGGTAGACGAAATTCGAGCAAGGGTTGCCTTTCAAAGAGACATCAGAGATTGTAACATTCTCTGTTTCAAGGAAACATGCCTCACTCGGGATATGGGGCGGCAGGGTAGCCTAGTGGTTAGAGCGTTGGACTAGCAACCGGAAGGTTGCAAGATAAAACCCCCGAGCTGACAATGTACAAATCTGTCGTTCTGCCCCTAGGCCGTCATTGCCACCTGCAATGCCTTCCGCCTGGCTACTTCAACCTCGGCCAACAGCCCCGCCCCCCCCGCTGCTCCTCGCCCAAGCCTCTCCAGGTTCTCCTTTACCCAAATCCAGATAGCAGATGTTCTGAAAGAGCTGCAAAACCTGGACCCGTACAAATCAGCTGGGCTTGACAATCTGGACCCTCTATTTCTGAAACTATCCGCCACCATTGTCGCAACCCCTATTACCAGCCTGTTCAACCTCTCTTTCATATCGTCTGAGATCCCCAAGGATTGGAAAGCTGCCGCAGTCATCCCCCTCTTCAAAGGGGGAGACACCCTGGACCCAAACTGTTACAGACCTATATCCATCCTGCCCTGCCTATCTAAGGTCTTCGAAAGCCAAGTCAACAAACAGGTCACTGACCATCTCGAATCCCACTGTACCTTCTCCGCTGTGCAATCTGGTTTCCGAGCCGGTCACGGGTGCACCTCAGCCACACTCAAGGTACTAAACGATATCATAACCGCCATCGATAAAAGACAGTACTGTGCAGCCGTCTTCATCGACCTTCCCAAGGCTTTCGACTCTGTCAATCACCATATTCTTATCGGCAGACTCAGTAGCCTCGGTTTTTCGGATGACTGCCTTGCCTGGTTCACCAATTACTTTGCAGACAGAGTTCAGTGTGTCAAATCGGAGGGCATGCTGTCCGGTCCTCTGGCAGTCTCTATGGGGGTGCCACAGGGTTCAATTCTCGGGCCGACTCTTTTCTCTGTATACATCAATGATGTTGCTCTTGCTGCGGGCGATTCCCTGATCCACCTCTACGCAGACGACACCATTCTATATACTTTCGGCCCGTCATTGGACACTGTGCTATCTAACCTCCAAACAAGCTTCAATGCCATACAACACTCCTTCCGTGGCCTCCGACTGCTCTTAAACGCTAGTAAAACCAAATGCATGCTTTTCAACCGATCGCTGCCTGCACCCGCATGCCCGCCTAGCATCACCACCCTGGATGGTTCCGACCTAGAATATGTGGACATCTATAAGTACCTAGGTGTCTGGCTAGACTGCAAACTCTCCTTCCAGACTCATATCAAACATCTCCAATCGAAAATCAAATCAAGAGTCGGCTTTCTATTCCGCAACAAAGCCTCCTTCACTCACGCCGCCAAGCTTACCCTAGTAAAACTGACTATCCTACCGATCCTCGACTTCGGCGATGTCATCTACAAAATGGCTTCCAACACTCTACTCAGCAAACTGGATGCAGTCTATCACAGTGCCATCCGTTTT
Source organism: Oncorhynchus mykiss (assembly GCF_057628025.1). Taxonomy (NCBI): domain Eukaryota; kingdom Metazoa; phylum Chordata; class Actinopteri; order Salmoniformes; family Salmonidae; genus Oncorhynchus; species Oncorhynchus mykiss. Next base: position 45,293,504 of record NC_143036.1, read on the forward strand.
GTCACTAAAGCACCTTATACCACCCACCACTGCGACTTGTATGCGCTAGTCGGCTGGCCCTCGCTACATATTCGTCGCCAGACCCACTGGCTCCAGGTCATCTACAAGTCCATGCTAGGTAAAGCTCCGCCTTATCTCAGCTCACTGGTCACGATGGCAACACCCATCCGTAGCACGCGCTCCAGCAGGTGTATCTCACTGATCATCCCTAAAGCCAACACCTCATTTGGCCGCCTTTCGTTCCAGTACTCTGCTGCCTGTGACTGGAACGAATTGCAAAAATCGCTGAAGTTGGAGACTTTTATCTCCCTCACCAACTTCAAACATCAGCTATCTGAGCAGCTAACCGATCGCTGCAGCTGTACATAGTCTATTGGTAAATAGCCCACCCATTTTCACCTACCTCATCCCCATACTGTTTTTATTTATGTATTTTTCTGCTCTTTTGCACACCAATACATACACCTGTACACCTGTATACCTGTACATGACCATCTGATCATTTATCACTCCAGTGTTAATCTGCAAAATTGTAATTATTCGCCTACCTCATGCCTTTTGCACACATTGTATATAGACTCCCCCTTTGTTTTCTACTGTGTTATTGACTTGTTAATTGTTTACTCCATGTGTAACTCTGTGTTGTCTGCTCATACTGCTATGCTTTATCTTGGCCAGGTCGCAGTTGCAAATGAGAACTTGTTCTCAACTAGCCTACCTGGTTAAATAAAGGTGAAATAAAATAAATAAAAAAATTGAAAATAAGAATTTGTTCTTAACTGACTTGCCTAGTTAAATAAAGGTAAAAAATATATATATGTTATCCAAGTCGGTACAACCACCCGGTTTCTTCACACATCAGACAGAAACAAACATCTCTCTAGTAAGAAGAAGGGCGGGGTTGTATGCTTTATGATTAACAACTCATGGTGTAATCATAAAAACATACAGGAACTCAAGCCCCTTTGTTCACCTGACCTAGAATTCCTTACAATCAAATGCCGACCACATTATCTACCAAGAGAATTCTCTTCGATTATAATCACAGCCGTGTATATCCCCCCAAACAGGTACCTCGACGGCCCTGAAAGAACTTCACTGGACTCTATGTAAACTGGAAACCATATATCCTGAGGCTGTATTTATTGTAGCTGGGGATTTTAACAAAGCTAATCTGAAAACAAGGCTCCCTAAATTTTATCAGCATATCGAATGCGCGACTCGAGCTGGCAAGGTTCTGGACCATTGCTACTCTAACTTCCGAGACGCATACAAAGCCCTCCCCCGCCCTCCTTTTGGCAAATCTGACCACGACTCCATTTAGTTGCTCCCAGCCTATAGACAGAAACTAAAACAGGAAACGCCTGTGCTCAGGTCTGATCAACACTGGTCCGACCAATTGGATTCCACGCTTCGAGATTGCTTCGATCACGTAGCCTGGGATATGTTCCGGATAGCCTCAGACAACAACATTGATGTATATGCTGACTCGGTGAGCGAGTTTATTAGCAAGTGCATCGGTCATGTTGTACCCACTGTGACTATTAAAACCTTCCCTAACTAGAAACCGTGGATTGATGGCAGCATTAGCGCAAAACTGAAAGCGCAAACCACTGCTTTTAATCATGGCAAGGTGACCGGAAACATGACCCAATACAGTGTAGCTATTCCCTACGCAAGGCAAACAAACAAGCTAAGCATCAGTATAGAGACAAAGTAGAGTCGCAATTCAATGGCTCAAACACGAGACATATGTGGCAGGGTCTACAGTCAATTACGGATTACAAAAAGAAAACCAGCCCCGTCGCAGATACCGACGTCCTGCTCCCAGACAAATTAAACAACTTCTTTGCTCGCTTTGAGGACAATACAGTGCCACTGACAAGGCCCGTTACCAAAACCTGTGGGCTCTCCTTCACCATGGCCAATGTGAGTAAAACATTTAAACCTGTTAACCCTCGCAAGGCTGCTGGCCTCGACGGCATCCCTAGCCGTGTCCTCAGAGCATGCACAGACCAGCTGGCTGGTGTGTTTACGGACATATTCAATCAATCCTTATCCCAGTCTGCTGTTTCCACATGCTTCAAGAGGGACACAATTGTTCCTGTCCCCAAGTAAGCGAAGGTAACTGAGCTAAACAACTATCACCCCGTAGCACTCACTTCTGGCATCATTAAGTGCTTGAGAGACTAGTCAAGGATCATATCACTTCCACCCTACTGTCACGTTCTGACCTTTATTTCCTTTGTTTTGTCTTTATTTTAGCATGGTCAGGGCGTGAGTTGGGGTGGGCAGTCTATGTTTTGTGTTTCTAAGTTTTTATATTTCTGTGTTCGGCCTAGTATGGTTCTCAATCAGAGGCAGGTGTCGTTAGTTGCCTTTGATTGAGAATCATACTTAGGTAGCCTGGGTTTCACTGTTGGTTTGTGGGTGATTGTTTCCATGTCTGTGTTTTTCACCACACGGTACTGTTTCGGTTATGTTATTTCACGTATTCGTTTATTGTTTTTGTATTTCATAGTGTTCAGTGCTTTTGTTATTAAAATCGTCATGAACACTTACCACGCCGCATCTTGGTCCGATCCTTACTCCTCTTCAGACGAAGATCATGCCCTAGATCCACTCCAATTTGCCTACTGCCCCAATAGGTCCACAGATGACACAATCGCAATCATGCTGCACAAATCATATCAAATCAATTTATATAGCGCTTCGTACATCAGCTGATATCTCAAAGTGCTGTACAGAAACCCAGCCTAAAACCCCAAACAGCAAGCAATGCAGGTGTAGAAGCACGGTGGCTAGGAAAAACTCCCTAGAAAGGCCAAAAACCTATGTGGGGTGGCCAGTCCTCTTCTGGCTTTGCCTGGTGGAGATTATAACAGAACATGGCCAAGATGTTCAAATGTTCATAAATGACCAGCATGGTCAAATAATAATAATCACAGGCAGAACAGTTGAAACTGGAGCAGCAGCACAGCAAGGTGGACTGGGGACAGCAAGGAGTGGCATGGTCCTTGTGCTCAGGTCCTCTGAAAGAGAGAAAGAAAGAGAGAAAGAGAGAATTAGAGGGAGCATACTTAAATTCACAGAGGACACCTCATAGGACAGGAGAAGTACTCCAGATATAACAAACTGACCCTAGCCCCCCGACACATAAACTACTGCAGCATAAATACTGGAGGCTGAGGCAGGAGGGGTCATGAGACACTGTGGCCCCATCCGATGATACCCCCGGACAGGGCCAAACAGGAAGGATATAACCCCACCCACTTTGCCAAAGCACAGCCCCCACACCACTAGAGGGATATCTTCAACCACCAACTTACCATCCTGTGACAAGGCCGAGTATAGCCCACAAAGATCTCCGCCACGGCACAACCCAAGGGGGGGCGCCAACCCAGATAGGATGATCACATCAGTGACTCAACACACTCAAGTGACGCACCCCTCCCAGGGACGGCATGAAAGAGCACCAGCAAGCCAGTGACTCAGACCCTTTAATAGGGTTAGAGGCAGAGAATCCCAGTGGAAAGAGGGGAACCGGCCAGGCAGAGACAGCAAGGGCAGTTCGTTGCTCCAGAGCCTTTCCGTTCACCTTCACACTCCTCGGCCAGACTACACTCAATCATATGACCCACTGAAGAGATGAGTCTTCAGTAAAGACTTAAAGGTTGAGACCGAGTTTGCGTCTCTCACATGGGTAGGCAGACCATTCCATAAAAATGGAGCTCTATAGGAGAAAGCCCTGCCTCCAGCTGTTTGCTTAGAAATTCTAGGGACAATTAGGAGGCCTGCGTCATGTGACCGTAGCATACGTGTAGGTATGTAAGGCAGGACCAAATCAGAGAGATAGGTAGGAGCAAGCCCATGTAATGCTTTGTAGGTTAGCAGTAAAACCTTGATATCAGCCCTTGCCTTGACAGGAAGCCAGTGTAGGGAGGCTAGCACTGGAGTAATATGATCACATTTTTTGGTTCTAGTCAGGATTCTAGCAGCCGTATTTAGCACTAACTGAAGTTTATTTAGTGCTTTATCCGGGTAGCCGGAAAGTAGAGCATTGCAGTAGTCTAACCTAGAAGTAACAAAAGCATGGATTAATTGTTCAGCATCATTTTTGGACAGAAATTTTCTGATTTTTGCAATGTTACGTAGATGGAAAAAAGCTGTTCTTGAAACAGTCTTGATATATTCGTCAAAAGAGAGATCAGGGTCCAGAGTATTTTATTTTAATTTTTTTATTTCACCTTTATTTAACCAGGTAGGTTAGTTGAGAACAAGTTCTCATTTACAACTGCAACCTGGCCAAGACAAAGCATAGCAGTGTGAACAGACAACACAGAGTTACAAATGGAGTAAACAATTAACAAGTCAATAGCACAGTAGGAAAAAAAAGAATAGAAATAGTCCATATACATTGTGTGCAAAAGGCATGAGGAGGTAGGCGAATAATTACAATTTTGCAGATTAACACTGGAGTGATAAATTATCAGATGGTCATGTACAGGTAGAGATACGGGTGTGCAAAAGAGCAGAAAAGTAAATAAATATAAACAGTATGGGGATGAGGTAGGTAAATTGGGTGGGCTATTTACCGATAGACTATGTACAGCTCCAACTTCAGTGATTTTCTCAATTCGTTCCAGTCACAGGCAGCAGAGAACTGGAACGAAAGGCGGCCAAATGAGGTGTTGGCTTTAGGGATGATCAGTGAGATACACCTGCTGGAGCGCGTGCTACGGGTGGGTGTTGCCATCGTGACCAGTGAACTGAGATAAGGCGGAGCTTTACCTAGCATGGACTTGTAGATGACCTGGAGCCAGTGGGTCTGGCGACGAATATGTAGCGAGGGCCAGCCGACTAGAGCATACAGGTCGCAGTGGTGGTATAAGGTGCTTTAGTAACAAAACGGATGGCACTGTGATAAACTGCATCAAGTTTGCTGTGTAGAGTATTGGAAGCTATTTTGTAGATGACATCGCCGAAGTCGAGGATCGGAAGGATGGTCAGTTTTACTAGGGTAAGTTTGGTGGCTTGAGTGAAGGAGGCTTTGTTGTGGAATAAAAAGCCGACTAGATTTGATTTTAGATTGGAGATGTTTGATATGAGTCTGGAAGGAGAGTTTACAGTCTAGCCAGACACCTAGGTACTTATAGATGTCCACATATTCTAGGTCGGAACCATTCAGGGTGGTGATGCTAGTCGGGCATGCGGATGCAGGCAGTGAACGGTTGAAAAGCATGCATTTGGTTTTACTGGCGTTTAAGAGCAGTTGGAGGCCACGGAAGGAGTGTTGTATGGCGTTGAAGCTCGTTTGGAGGTTAGATAGCATAGTGTCCAAGGAAGGGCCGGAAGTATACAGAATGGTGTCGTCTGCGTAGAGGTGGATAAGGGAATCGCCCGCAGCAAGAGCAACATCATTGATATATACAGAGAAAAGAGTCGGCCCAAGAATTGAACCCTGTGGCACCCCCATAGAGACTGCCAGAGGACCGGACAGCATGCCCTCCGATTTGACACACTGAACTCTGTCTGCAAAGTAGATGGTGAACCAGGCAAGTCAGTCATTAGAAAAACTGAGGCTACTGAGTCTGCCGATAAGAATATGGTGATTGACAGAGTCGAAAGCCTTGGCCAGGTCGATGAAGACGGCTGCACAGTACTGTCTTTTATCGATGGCGGTTATGATATCGTTTAGTACCTTGAGCGTGGCTGAGGTGCACCCGTGACCGGCTCGGAAACCAGATTGCACAGCGGAGAAGGTACGGTGGGATTCGAGATGGTCAGTGACCTGTTTGTTGACTTGGCTTTCGAAGACCTTAGATAGGCAGGGCAGGATGGATATAGGTCTGTAACAGTTTGGGTCCAGGGTGTCTCCCCCTTTGAAGAGGGGGATGACTGCGGCAGCTTTCCAATCCTTGGGGATCTCAGACGATATGAAAGAGAGGTGGAACAGGCTGGTAATAGGGGTTGCGACAATGACATCGGATAGTTTCAGAAATAGAGGGTCCAGATTGTCAAGCCCAGCTGATTTGTACGGGTCCAGGTTTTGCAGCTCTTTCAGAACATATGCTATCTGGATTTGGGTAAAGGAGAACCTAGAGAGGCTTGGGTGAGTAGTTGCGGGGGGGGGGGGGGGGGAGGGCGGAGCTGTTGAACGAGGTTGGAGTAGCCAGGAGGAAGGCGTGGCCAGGCGTTGAGAAATGCTTGTTGAAGTTTTCGATAATCATGGATTTATCAGTGGTGACCGTGTTACCTAGCCTCAGTGCAGTGGGCAGCTGGGAGGAGGTGCTCTTGTTCTCCATGGACTTTACAGTGTCCCAGAACTTTTTGGTGTTGGAGCTACAGGATGCAAACTTCTGCCTGAAGAAGTTGGCTTTAGCTTTCCTGACTGACTGTGTGTATTGGTTCCTGACTTCCCTGAACAGTTGCATATCGCGGGGACTATTCGATGTTATTGCAGTCCGCCACAGGATGTTTTTGTGCTGGTCGAGGGCAGTCAGGTCTGGAGTGAACCAAGGGCTATATCTGTTCTTAGTTCTGCATTTTTTGAACGGAGCATGCTTATCTAAAATGGTGAGGAAGTTACTTTTAAAGAATGACCAGGCATCCTCAACTGACGGGATGAGGTCAATATCCTTCCAGGATACCCGGGCCAGGTCGATTAGAAAGGCCTGCTCGCAGAAGTGTTTTAGGGAGCGTTTGACAGTGATGAGGGGTGGTCGTTTGACTGCGGATCCGTAGCGGATACAGGCACTGAGGCAGTGATCGCTGAGATCCTGGTTGAAGACAGTGGAGGTGTATTTGGATGGCCAGTTGGACAGGATGACGTCTATGAGGGTGCCCTTGTTTACAGATTTAGGGTTGTACCTGGTGGGTTCCTTGATGATTTGTGTGAGATTGAGGGCATCTAGCTTAGATTGTAGGACTGCCGGGGTGTGAAGCATATCCCAGTTTAGGTCGCCTAACAGAACAAACTCTGAAGCTACAGTGCCTTGCGAAAGTATTCAGCCCCCTTGAACTTTGCGACCTTTTGCCACATTTCAGGCTTCAAACATAAAGATATAAAACTGTATTTTTTTGTGAAGAATCAACAACAAGTGGGACACAATCATGAAGTGGAACGACATTTATTGGATATTTCAAACTTTTTTAACAAATCAAAAACTGAAAAATTGGGCGTGCAAAATTATTCAGCCCCTTTACTTTCAGTGCAGCAAACTCTCCCTAGAAGTTCAGTGAGGAGCTCTGAATGATCCAATGTTGACCTAAATGACTAATGATGATAAATACAATCCACCTGTGTGTAAGCAAGTCTCCGTATAAATGCACCTGCACTGTGATCGTCTCAGAGGTCCGTTAAAAGCGCAGAGAGCATCATGAAGAACAAGGAACACACCAGGCAGGTCCGAGATACTGTTGTGAAGAAGTTTAAAGCCGGATTTGGATACAAAAATATTTCCCAAGCTTTAAACATCCCAAGGAGCACTGTGCAAGCGATAATATTGAAATGGAAGTAGTATCAGACCACTGCAAATCTACCAAGACCTGGCCGTCCCTCTAAACTTTCAGCTCATACAAGGAGAAGACTGATCAGAGATGCAGCCAAGAGGCCCATGATCACTCTGGATGAACTGCAGAGATCTACAGCTGAGGTGGGAGACTCTGTCCATAGGACAACAATCAGTCGTATATTGCACAAATCTGGCCTTTATGGAAGAGTGGCAAGAAGAAAGCCATTTCTTAAAGATATCCATAAAAAGTGTTGTTTAAAGTTTGCCACAAGCCACCTGGGAGACACACCAAACATGTGGAAGAAGGTGCTCTGGTCAGATGAAACCAAAATTGAACTTTTTGGCAACAATGCAAAATGTTATGTTTGGCGTAAAAGCAACACAGCTCATCACACTGAACACACCATCCCCACTGTCAAACATGGTGGTGGCAGCATCATGGTTTGGGCCTGCTTTTCTTCAGCAGGGACAGGGAAGATGGTTAAAATTGATGGGAAGATGGATGAGGACCAAATACAGGACCATTCTGGAAGAAAACCTGATGGAGTCTGCAAAAGACCTGAGACTGGGACGGAGATTTGTCTTCCAACAAGACAATGATCCAAAACATAAAGCAAAATCTACAATGGAATGGTTCAAAAATAAACATATCCAGGTGTTAGAATGGCCAAGTCAAAGTCAAGACCTGAATCCAATCGAGAATCTGTGGAAAGAACTGAAAACTGCTGTTCACAAATGCTCTCCATCCAACCTCACTGAGCTCGAGCTGTTTTGCAAGGAGGAATGGGAAAAAATTTCAGTCTCTCGATGTGCAAAACTGATAGAGACATACCCCAAGCGACTTACAGCTGTAATCGCAGCAAAAGGTGGCGCTACAAAGTATTAACTTAAGGGGGCTGAATAATTTTGCACGCCCAATTTTTCAGTTTTTGATTTGTTAAAAAAGTTTGAAATATCCAATAAATGTCGTTCCACTTCATGATTGTGTCCCACTTGTTGTTGATTCTTCACAAAAAAATACAGTTTTATATCTTTATGTTTGAAGCCTGAAATGTGGCAAAAGGTCGCAAAGTTCAAGGGGGCCGAATACTTTCGCAAGGCACTGTAGATGGGGGGCAATCAATTCAGAAATGGTGTCCAGGGCACAGCTGGGAGCTGAGGGGGGTCGGTAGCAGGCGGCAACAGTGAGAGACTTATTTTTGGAGAGAGTAATCTTTAAAATTAGTAGCTCAAACTGTTTGGGTATGGAACAGTTACTTTGCAGGCTATCTCTACAGTAGACTGCAACTCCTCCCCCTTTGGCAGTTCTATCTTGACAGAAAATGTTATAGTTGGGTATGGAAATTTCAGAATTTTTGGTGGCCTTCCTAAGCCAGGATTCAGACACGGAAAGGACATCAGGGTTAGCAGAGTGTGCTAAAGCAGTAAGTAAAATAAACTTAGGGAGGAGCCTTCTGATGTTGACATGCATGAAACCAAGGCTTTTTCGATCACAGAAGTCAACGAATGAGGGTGCCTGGGGACATGCAGGGCCTGGGTTTACCTCCAGGCCTCTAAGAGAGGTTGTATCTCTGGACATGCTGGTTGTAATGGGTGAGGTCACTGCATGTGTGGGAGGTGGGACAAAGGAGGTATCAGAGGTATGAAGAGTGGAACTAGGGGCTCCATTGTAAACTAAAACAATGTTAACTAACCTGAACAACAGTATACAAGGCATATTGACATTTGAGAGAGACATACAGCGAGGCATACAGTAATCGCAGGTGTTGATTGGGAGAGCTAGCTAAAACAGCAGGTGAGACAACAACAGCTAATCTGCTAGCACAACAACAGCAGGTAAATGGCGTTGACTAGCAGAGAGGGTCGGATTAACTACACACAGAGCCTGAGTGCGGCTGGGGCCGACAGATAAAGACATAAACAAACAGAATGGAGTACCGTGATTAATGGACAGTCCAGCAGACATCAGCTATCTAGCCAAGTGATCACAGTGTCCAGCAGGCATCAGCTATGCAGCCAAGTTTACAGCAAGGATCCGGTGGAGTATTGAGCTCTAGCCGTGTATGAGTGTGGTTCGTGTGAACAGCTGAGTAGGCTGGGAAGTGGGCCTCAGGGATAGCTTCGGTACTGCGTGCAAGCTAGCTGTGAAGATCAGAAGTAGTGGTCCGGGGATTACGTCAGGAATCCGGCGTTGTTGTGGAGAGACAGTTATCCAGGCAAAAAAAAATTGTCTGGCTGTGCAGAAGGTAAAAGCCGCTAGCAGTGGCTAACAATGACTAAATAGCTTGTAGCTAGTTAGCTGGTTAGCTTCTGGAGGTTCTTGAATGTGTTCTAAAAATTCCGTATCACTTTTGGTGAGGCAGGTAACCGGAAGGTATAATCTAATTAAAAATCGAAAAGTGATTGAAAATAAATATGGGTCCGGTGAGTGTTTGGGCTAGCTGGGGACACGGCGATTCAGACAGTTAGTAGGCCTGTGTTAACAAGCTAACACTTAGTAGGCCGGGGCTAAACAAGCTAGCAGTTAGCAGACCGGGGCTAAACAAGCTAGCTGTTAGTAGACAGGGGCAGGCTAGCAGTTAGCAGGCCAAATTAGCAAGCAAGCAGATAGCAAGGGCTAGAAAGTTAGCCTTTGGGGGACGTCGCGATGGGGTTAAATCTGTTTATGCCTATTCATGCGGTGACATCGATAGACCCGGATATTGTAGCCCAGGAGTATGCTTCGGTGGTAGCACAGGGGCTCTGGCTGGGCTAGCTTCAAGCTAAGTGGATGGAAACGCTAGCCAGGAGTAGTCATCCGGGGTTGCAGTTAGCTAGTTGTGAAGATCCAGATGAAAATGTTCCGTTTGCGGTGGGAATCCGGGGATAAAAATAATAGGTCCGTTATGCTCTGGTTAGAGTCGCGTTGTTCGAACTGGCGAGAGCTTTCCGAGCTAAAGGTTAGTTGATGACCGCTAGCAATGGTTTGCTGACTGATAGCTGGTAGTTAGTTGGCTAGCTTCAGTTGAGGGGTTCCAGATCCGAAGTAAATATAAATACTTTAGAAGAAAAAAAAGCAGATCCACGCTACATTGGGGGAGGCGGGTTGCAGGAGAGTATTTAGATGTTGAGGTTTAGCAAAATATTTTAAAAGATATGCGAAGAAAAATATGTAAAAATGACGCAGAGGTCCTTCACAGTTTTATTTGAGACGACTGTACAACCATTAAGATTAATTGTCAGATTCAACGGAAGATCTCTTTGTTTCTTGGGACCTAGAACAAGCATCTCTGTTTTGTCCGAGTTTAAAAGTAGAATGTTTGCAGCCATCCACTTCCTTATGGCTGAAACACAGGCTTCTAGCGAGGGCAATTTTGGGGCTTCACCATGTTTCATTTAAATGTACAGCTGTGTGTCATACGCATAGCAGTGAAAGTTAACATTATGTTTTCGAATGACATCCCCAAGAGGTAAAATATATAGTGAAAACAATAGTGGTCCTAAAATGGAACCTTGAGGAACACCGACATTTACAGTTGATTTGTCAGAGGACAAACCATTCACAGTGACAACCTGATATCTTTCCGACAGATAAGATCTAAACCAGGCCAGAACTTGTCCGTGTAGACCAATTTGGGTTTCCAAATTCCAAACTTCAAATAAATGTTTCTTACTATATTAGACAAGTTAATGAAAAACAGTCAAACATTTCATACATGTCGTATCCCAGGTTTCCAGTTCATTGCTTTATCAAAAGAATTAACGTGTTTTAATTAAACTCAGAAAATAAAAACTTCCGAAAATTCCATCTGTGTGTGCCCCTTTAAGATACCTTGGCACTAAGACAAATGGAAAACTCACTAAACACAAAGGAAATAGAACACACGAATCAAACATAGTATTTCATAAACACCAACAAATAGTCAAGTGTTGTGTAAGATAAAAACAAAAAATTACCAGGCCTTAATTAATTTGGTAGTTTACGGCCTTAATCTCACTCACTACTCTTCCCAAGACCACAGCCCGGGAAACATTTCAAAGAGAGACAATGAAACCCACATTTTCTCTGAAAAAAACACAAAACATGTTGCTAGCATTCATTATACTACACCGATTTACCAACCAAAAAGTTTTAACTACAAACAAAACCTGATAATAATGATGAGTCCACTGTACAAATCATGAATCGTTTGTTTTAATGTACCCCAACGTTTATGTGCACTTAATTTAGCATGCACCATCTCACCACGTGTCTAACGATTCACTCCCATATAATATAATATGACGGGTCTCTCTTTTCCATAACCATGTAAAATTATCCTGGTATCATTACTAGACCAATGTCCAATGAGATATGTTATAGCTGTTTCTCCTTAGATTGATCCTGTTACCCCTCTAAATGTAATACTTTTTTCTGTCAGAAATGTAGTCAATTTCTCAGCGTAAGGAATCAGTGATATTTGATCCCAGGCATTTAATAAAAAGTTGTTTGAGACGTGATCTCTGCGCTTACCTCTATTGTACGGTTAAAAACAAACGTGACAACTTTCTCTTCCAGCTTCACAGTTATGAAATGTCCAAGACTTTAAAAATAACTTGTAACGCGCAAAATTGATAAAATACATCAGTCAATCCATCCCAAGAAGAAGAAAAAACACATTACGGTGGGCACAGTTCTATCGCAATTACCTATCCACTATTATTAGAATTAATTTGATTTAGGTAACTGTCTCTTCTTTGATTCAGTTATTTAAATACAACTCCATTCTCAATATGTTATTCCAGCAGACCATTTAGGCAACAGACAATAGCCTCGCTATTTATGTTGAATAAATTAGTCTTTCAATTTGAACTAAGCAAGCTGTCACGACTTCCGCCGAAGTTGGTTCCTTTCCTTGTTTGGGTGGTGTTCAGCGGTCGGTGTCGCCGGTCTTCTAGCCATCATTGATCCACTTTTCATTTTCCATTTGTTTTGTCTTGTCTTCCCACACTCCTGGTTTCAATTCCATCATTACATGTAGTGTATTTAACCCTCTGTTCCACCCATGTCCTTGTCCGGAATTGTTTTTTGTAAGTGCTTGTGCACGTTATGTCTGGTGTGCGACCTATTGTATTTGATTGTTTTGTTTACGGTGATTTTTATTATTATACTGCGCCGTTGTAACACAGTTTTTGCTCTCCTGCGCCTGACTTCTCTGCCGCCAGTACGCACCCCTTACACAAGTTGTTAAGATGTTCAGTTTATATCTTAAACAAACCCTGGCGGCCGTATCTGTCCAGGCAAAACATATATATCTATATTTCTGATTTTTGTGACTCCTCTCTTTGGCTGGAAAAATGGCTGTGTTTTTCTGTGATTTGGTGGTGACCTAACATAATCGTTTGTGGTGCTTTTGCCGTAAAATCTATTTGAAATCGGACACTTGGTGGGATTAACAAGAAGTGTATCTTTAAAATGGTGTCAAATACTTGTATGTTTGAGGAATTTTAATTATGGGATTTCGGTTGTTTTGAATTTGGCGCCCTGCACATTCACTGGCTGTTGTCATATCGATCCCGTTAGCGGGATCTCAGCCCAAAGAAGTTAACCAAAAGTGGACACCTTCCAATCAGTTTCTGAGACAATTGCCCAGACTTTGTAGACCGTTTAATAATGCTTAAACCTCATCTTTATCAAATTGTCCATTAAAGATACCAACTCAAAACCTACATATGTCTATTTTCTAATTATATTCCCAGTATTACTTTATCAAATCTCTAGTAAACAATTATATACATACAATTCATCATATGTTCATATCTTTACAGAATCCATATAAAACGTAAGAAATTCTTAGGTACTCACGACAACCATTCCATTTGCTTTTTCAAGGACTTTCCACAGCTACGAAGCAGCTCTCCAAACATACTCCCAGCAGAACCAAATTTGTTTTACTTTTGTTTCCCGGACAATGACCGACACGTCATGGGATCGTCAACGGTTCTCTAATCTCCCAGAGACCACAGTAAAATCAAGCCTCCCAGGAACTATAGACCTTCAGCTGCTTTCTAAAATATCATCCCACTCTCAATACCACCCTGTGATATTCTATGATGGGCAGTGAAGTAACGGAACCCCAAGATAATGTTATATCAAAGCTTATTATTCACCATTCAGCAGGACAATAACTTAAAACTCAAGGCCAAATATATAGAGGATTTGCTTACCAGGACAACATTGAATGTTCCTGAGTGGCCTAGTTACAGTTTTGACTTAAATCGTCTTGAAAATCTGTCTCAAGACATGAAAATGTCTGTCTCGCAATCAGGGCCCGTTCCAATCAGCTCGAGTAAGCCGTCTCTTAGGGCCTCCAGGCGCTAGGGGGCCCCCAACCCCCCAAAAAGTATCCAGTTATTATCTTAATATTCATTCAATTAGCCATGTCAGCTAACCATTTTTAGATTGTTTCGTTTAGCCAGCTATCTAAACTTGTAGTAATCATGGCCGAATACCGACCAGGCCCAGGTACCTTGATCTCTAGTGGGTCCACATTGATTAAGTTCTCACTCAGATATCCTATTAAAATGACATGTCATTACATAAATGTGTAGAATTAAAGGAAATTAGCTTAGAAACTGCAAAAATGTATCTCCAAACCATGACACATTGGGTAGATTTGCGGGAAATTAGCTGTAAATTTGCACAATTTCAAAACTTAAATGTTTCTTTGCACAGTCAAGAGGGGGGGGGGGGGCACTGAAATGTTTTGCGCAACATGTAAAGTGTTGGTCCCATGTTTCATGAGCTTATATAAAAGATCCCAGAACTGTTCCAAACACACAAAAGCATATTAATCGGGGAAAAAATGGCAACATTTGTTTACATCCCTGTGAGCATTTCTCCTTTACCAAGATAATCCATTCACCTGACAGGTGTGGCATATCACGAAGCTGATAAAACAGCATGATCATTACACAGGTGCAAATTGTGCTGGGGACAAAAAAAGGCCCCTCTAAAATGTGCAGTTTTGTCACACAACACAATGCTACAGATGTCTCAAGTTGAGGGAGCATGCAGTTGGCATGCTGATTGCAGGAATGTTCACCAGAGGTGTTGCCAGATAATTGAATGTTCATTTCTCTACCATAAGCCACCTCCAATGTCATTTTAGAAAATGTTTCAGTATGTCCAAACGGCCTCACAACCGCAGACCACATGTAACCATGTCAGCCCACGACCTCCACATTCGGCTACTTCACTTGCGAGATCGTCGTTTTCACCCTTGAGTTATGGGTGATTATTTTCTGTTCTGTGTTTTGTGTATTCACCGTACAGGACTGTTTCATTTCGCTCGTTGTCGCTTTATAGGTTGTTTCAGTGTTCGATTGTTCTATTAAATCAATATGGACACTTACCACGCTGTGCATTGGTCCTCCTCTTCTTCCACCACCAACAACGGCCGTAACACTGGCTCCCAAATGGTTATCTGAACTGTAACTCAAATTATTGAAATGGTTGCATCTTGCATTTATATTTTTGTTCAGTATATTCTATATGACCAAAAGTATATGGACACATGCTCGTCGAACATCTCATTCCACAATCATGGGCATTAATATGGAGAAGGCTTTCCACTAGATGCTTTAAAATTGCTGCAGAGACTTGTCACAATTCAGCCACAATAGCAGTAGTGAGGTGGGGCACTGATGTTGGGCAATTAGGCCTAGCTCGCAGTCAGTGTTCCAATTCATCCCAAAGGTGTTTGATGGGGTTGAGGTCAGGGCTCTGTGCAGGCCAGTCAAGTTCTTCCACACCAATTTCAACAATCCATTTCTGTATGAACCTTGCTTTGTGCATGGGGGCATTTTCATGCTGAAACAGGAAAAGGCCTTCTCCAAACTGTTGCCTCAAAGTTGGAAGCACAGAAACGTCTAGAATGTTATTGTATGTTGTAGTGTTAAGTGTGATTCATCACTACAGAGAACGCATTTCCACTGCTCCAGAGGCTGAGCCACTCCAGCTGACGCTTTGCATTGCGCATGGTGAGCTTAGGCTTGTTTGCGGCTACTTGGCCATGGAAACCCATTACATGAAGCTCCCGACGAACAGTTCTTGAGCTGACGTTGCATCCAGAGACAGTTTGGAACATGGTAGTAAGTGTTGCAACCGAGGACGTTCTGTGAGCTTGTGTGGCCTACCACTTCATGGCTTAGCCGTTGTTGCTTCTTTACGTTTCCACTTCATAATAACACCACTTAAAGTTGACCAGGGCAGAAATGTGGGTGTCCACATACTTTTGTATTATAGTGTATATGCACAACCATTGGCATCTGCCTCATCTGCTTTGAATGTAGTGCTGAATTACCTTTTTAAGAACTTGCGGATCTGTGTTTTCATAGTGGAGATGTGGGTGGCTCCTCCCACAACCTCCACTGCTGTAATGTCTCCAAACTGCAACGGGGCCTGTTCCATTAATGCCACCAGAGGAACACACACACTCGCTCTCAGCAGGTCGGCATACAGGTCCTTGAACTTGGCCCTGGAACAGAACACTGGTCACCAGCCAATAGCTCAGAGTCATTCCACAAAGGAACAGGACACTGGATCGTGTTCATTAGGGCACACTGTAACAAAGCAGTTTAAAAACAGAAAAAACAAGTGTTTCTTATCAGACTTTGTTCAAATAGTACCTTTTTTTTATTCCGTTTTGGTCCCTTTTCTACCATTTTGTGCCTATTGAACAAGACCTCCTGGTGAGTTTAAGAGACTGTGTTGCCATGACCACACCTGTTCATCAAGAGTTGACTGTGGATCTGGGTCTGGGTATGTTCAGTTGGAATAAAACAGGAGAAAATGTTTTGCAACAGAGTGAAATGACCCTAAATAATACTTTATTAACTTTAAAAACGTTTTAAAAAGCTTACCAGACATGAACAGACATGTTTTCCTTGAAAGAGGAAGTTAAGTATTTTACAACTTAATGTTAGATGGTTCCTCATCCTGAAAGTAGTCTATAGACCAGGATAAACTGTAATCCATGGTTCAGTTTCCTTTAAACAGCCAATACAAACTTCAGCTAACCTTGGCCAGCAACACACCACCCTGAACCCCACTGCTGCCTTGCCACGGAAATTAAGCAGGATCAGTCCTGGTCGGTCCCTGATGGGACACCAGGTGCTGCTGGAAGTGGTGTTGGAGGGCCAGTAGGAGGAACTCTTTCCTCTGGTCTAAAAAAAGATCCCAATGCCCCAGGGCAGTGATTGGGGACATTTCCATGTGTAGTGCGCTGTCATCCGGATATAATGTTAAATGGGTGTCCTGTCTTTCTGTGTTCACTAAAAGATCCCATGGCACTTATCATAAGAGTTTAAGTTAGACACGTTAGCATAAATTACCTGGCTAAAGCCATGTTTCACTTTACTTGTCCATCCCTTTAACTTGCCCATGAATTCACAAGCAGACACGTGGAGGGCTGAATGTCCCATGTCAATGAAGACCACTATCTTGGGGTTTTCATTGGCTGATGGGAGGTCCTCTTTGTATGCCATAATTCAAAGCAACTAGAGGGAGACAGAAGACAGAAGGATACTAACGGTTCCTCGTACAGTATAATTAATGGAGCATGTTTCCAGAGGAGAAGGATACATTTCCCATGATACTTGCTGTGGTGTTGTTGAGCAGTTGGAGGCAATTGGAGTTGGAGCCGGCTTCATGGCACCTGGCTCGATGCCCACTCTAGCCCGGCTGATACGAGGCGCTGCGATGTAACGCACCGGGCTATGCCTGCGCACCGCTTCACGGCATAACACGGTGCCTGCCCGGTCCACCTCTCTCCACGGTAAGCACGGGGAGTTGGCGTAGGTCTTCTACCTGACTTAGCCGTGCCCCCTCCAAGAAATCTTTGGGGCTGCCTCTCGTCCCAGCCGCGCTGCCGTGTTAGCTCCTCATAATGCCGCCTCTCGGCTTTCGCTGCCTCCAGCTCTGGCTTGGGGCGGCGATATTCCCGAGCCTGTGCCCAGGGTCCCTTGCCGTCAAGTATCTCCTCCCATGTCCAGGAGTCCGCTGCTGCCTGATACCACGCTGCTTGTTCCTTTGGTGGTGGGTGATTCTGTAACGGTCTTCTTCCTCCTCTGACGAGGAGTAGTAGGAAGGATCGGAGGACCAATGCGCAGCGTGGTAAGTGTCCATATTTTTAATATGGTAAATGAACACTGAACAAAAACAACAAAGTGAACGAACGAAACTGAAACAGTTCTGTCTGGTGCAGATACAAACACTCAACAGAAAACAAAGACATAACAAAATAACTAAGTTCAGAATGTGACAAAAACAGGTGATTGGTTAAAGCATTTTATAGTACACTCACTTTCAAGGCCTCCAAAGTATATAACCTTCATTATCATGGAGACCTGAGAAATTGATCTAGACCAGGGGTATTCAATACGGTCCTAGAGGGCTGAAACATGTCTGGTTTTCATTCTTGCCTTCTAATCAGGGATGGATTTAGACCTGGAGCAGTAGGTGAGTGAACTCCCTGGCCAATCATATCAATTTATCAACTACCTACCTGTAGAAAATAAATCCATCAGTACTTCGAACCTTGAGGGCTGGTGATTCTACTCTATTCTGGAGCATGGGAAGATTTAAGAGAACACAATCAGTCAATTTATTCTGCAGACTGGTTTTGGCTGTAGCCTTAATTTTGGTCAGGAGCATGGCTGTTAGCTGTTGCTTTTCACCCAAGTATGTCACCTGCGCACAGATAACACTGTTACCACAACACTGTTCATTCCAACTGCTGCAAAGTGTGAAAAAAGCTGGGATATTGGCTTGCATTGGTTTTGTGCCACACGTGTTAAAAAGTTAGCATAGTGGCCAGGTAAACAAAACCAAAGCATGAATTGTGGTCTTACCTTTTCCATATACTGCTTACAGGGAAAGGAAACCAATATATATTATAATTTTGTAATTCTGGGTGAAATTAGCAAAAATTGTTTTTTAATGTTTGACTTCAGGTTTGAGGGTAAAGGCCTATAGCACAATTTTTGTGAATGATTATGGATGATGAAATGGAACATGTCAAGTGTTTGTGTGTCCAACAGAGAACCACATTGTAAATGTGGCTATAGACACAATTATTATCTGATTTGTGGCTGTTACCCACCCACAGCTTTATTTTTGGATCCAAATGATACAACAGCATTGTAGGGAGAAATGTAATACAGTCGTAAGAATGCACTGCAACTCAAAAGCATGTGGACCGCAGCAGAAATCTCCTCAAGTTGTTTATACATTCTGTTAATTTGGGGAGGGGTGGGAACTAGGCATAAACACAACTTCCAATAAACAATTAACTAATTACAAAAGGCTAGATATGAGTCTCATTCCGACAGTATTAAGAAACCTCATTACAGCTAACCTCTCATACATTAAAAGCAATGAGAAAGAAAACATTATGTTAGGGACCATATTTCAGAGTTGTGTGAGGCTACACTTTAAATGAAATTACATGAAGACTAAGTTTCTCATATGGTACATACACTTATTTAAGTATTTTTAAAGACTTCATCATTGGCAGTGTGAAATAAAAATAAAATGTGGGGATCACACAAAATGGTTGCACAAAAATAACTGTGTGTAAACCACGCCCTCAAATATTAAAATGCCTCTAGCTGGGCTTGGTGGGGACTTGCCTCTGTTGTGGTAGGGGCTGGGCCTTGTTGGGCTGGTGTGGGCCATGTTGGGTAGATTTAGGATTGGTGTGGGCTAGCCCTGTTGGGCTTGGTGGGGACTAGACTTTGTTGGGCTTGTGTAGGTGTATTTGGGATTGGTGTGGGCTAGCCTGTGTTGGTCTTGTTGTGGGCTAGCCCGTGTCGGGCTGGTGTGAAAGGCTAGCCTGTCTTGAGCTGGTGTGGGCTCGCCTGTGTTGGGCTTGTTGTGGGCTAGCCCGTGCCCACCAAATACTGCATGGGGCCAATGGGGTCATGTTTCCAGGGATTCCCGATTGAGGCCTAAATATTTCAGCACTACCCCTACAGACATAAATAGAGATTGATTGAATCTCTATTATTGTAGACATGATGAATGTAGCTATCGAAATCTATTGTATAAAATGTTAAAATAAAATAGGCCTAATGAAGCGTGCATGCTTAGCCTATGTTGCAAAGCTATTTGTGCAGGCTATCATCTAGTCAAATATTAATATAAATAAAGACAGCATTTTACATTTAATTTGTTTCGCTTTGAAAGTTTTAATAGATACAATTGTGTCCACCCCAAAAAACGAAGTGCTTGTGTTATTGTAGCCTAGTCCGCACGACTGTGAACAGTGCAGCATTTGGCCACAAGAGCGCGAGCCTGAGCCACACCAGATGAGGGGAAGGTGACAACATTCGCGTGCCTTTTAGTCCGAAAGATTGTGGGTAAAGTAAAACATTCCATTCCAAACACTGTCAAAGCCACACCGGAGGCTGTCAACAGCTTACTTCCACACACTTCAGCATCTCTCCGTCTTGCACGATGATCCCCGACAACCAAGATATCAGACACACAGTTGGTTTTTATTTCATTTTTCTGTTGTTCGGTAAGTATTGTTTAACTTGCCATTCTATTTGGAGTTATGCACATTGTACTGTTGCTTTGTGTGGCAAGTGGCTGCTTTAAGCAGAGAGTAGAGCAAGCACGGTGGCTCCATATGTCTTGTTATGGGGACACCGTGTTGCACATCTTGGAAGAGCTAACGCTAGCTAGCCATGTAGCTAGTCAGCAAATGACTGGACATTGCGCATATTTGCATCAGGTTAGGAACTTAGAAACTCCTAATTGGAGAAGCTACACAGTCGCGAACGACTGCTGGTGTTAAATTGTGTTTTTAGTTATTTGTGAATTGCACAAACGCATGTTTTTACTACGACAGCAAAGAACAAGCTGTGGAAGCTAGCTACTGTATATTGAGAACATTCTAAACTTCCTGACCAGGGGCATATTCTTTACGCCGATTCTTTTGCAAAACGTTTCTTAAACGGGAGTCAACGGAACGAAACGGGGAGGGATCTCAATTAATTTGTCCAATATAAACTCTGGTTTTGGCTCTGTTTGCTTCCGTTTGGTTCTTACGGTAAACGGTTTCTGTAATGAATACGCCCCAGTGTTTTGCTGGCTGCTGAGTGCGCAGTTTATGGTGTGCAAGTTAGCTTACATTCTATGAAAATTACTTTTTAAATTGTAACTGTGCGGTTACGTTTGAATAGCTACATTGTACTCATTGATTACTCCGACCAATAGCTCAACGTGATGCATGTGCGTCGCAATTAGCACAGCGGCTAACTGTAAATTAGGTCTCATATTGCATCATTATTCTGCCAATAAAAGTTCAGGTAACAGATTAGCAATACCTAAAGACTGCAGCCAGGAATAATGCATTATGATGTGGTTATGCATTGTAAGACTTGTCATATACATGTATGACCCATAGGTATCAATATGATCAAGATCCATGAACCTGACTAAATAATATTTGTTAAATAAGAATGTTATTCAGCAAACCTGGGTTCAAATACTATTTGACATCTTTAAATATTTGAGGGGCAGGTTTCCTGGACACAGATTAAGCATAGTCCTTGACGCTATCCAATGGATTGTAATAATTTGTTGGTAAAAAAGTGGAGGTTTTAAAACATGTTTTAATTTGCTCCATGGCTCAGGCAGTCAAGTGTATGCTACGGTGAAAGCTGTTTGGCTCCGCTAAAGATGATCTATTATATTGCTCAGCTCAGATGCGACTTGTGAAGAGGAATAACTTTGCTGGTGTTTCTAATTAATAAACAATGCCATGCTGGTGGGTGGTAACGTTCAAATAAAACCCAGCCCTCAAAAGAACCACAGACTGAAAAGTATTAGCACATCATATCATGGGAAATACACGCCATTGGCATGGAACATATCAGAAGTTTCCACTACAGATTTCCCAATTCAACCACAAATATGTCATACTTTGACTTAAAACAATGACTTATTGACTTAAATTATCGTGCAACATCATGGGTAGGCTAAACTATGGGCATCGTCTTTCAGCTGCAAAAAATTGAATTTCTGCTCTTGTGGGGATTTAATCAAATAAGATTTGAACCCAGGTCTGCTATTCATTATTCACCATAGTGGTTACAGATTATCTCACTAATTGTCCACGCTGTACTAACAGCCTCATGAGCATTAATGTAATTGTTGAATGGTATAAGTGAACGGAGTAGATTTTACAAGAATGTATTTGTAACACCACAGTTTTGTAGATTAGCCTATTGTGTGGGCAACCAACTCACTTCCTTGTGATTATTGTCCTGCCTGAGATTGGAAGATTGGGAGTTAGATCCCTGGCCTAGTCATAGCAAAGACTGTAAAAAATGGGTCCCAATGCATCTCTGCTTGGCACTCAGCAGATGGATTGGCAGGGGTAAGGTCCCACGATAGACTAGCATCCTGTCCAGGGGGTATATTTGTACATCAAACTGCCTCACGCTACAGAAACAGGATATGGTTCCTGCTCCTCTGAGCTGTTCCGGCTCCTACCTACGTATGAGCAGATCATTGCCTTGCTGTGGTTCAAGCAGATCTGACCCTGCCATTTAGTTAAGTAAAAAACTGAGGGATGAGGAAATGTAACCACTTTCAAATTCATAGGCGGAGCTATGGATGCAAAGCCTGGTTAACAGGACTCACGTGCTACACAGTGAAGATTCAGTTTGTTGGTGCACTATTCACACAGAAATTGGCTTGAGTTTTGATTGGTTCTGTTTTTCCCCCCTGGGGATTGAGAACTCTCCTTGTTTGGATTTGAAATTCCCACAGTTGAATTGAAAGGGTGGTTGCTCGGTGTGTATGTGGTTGTCCACATTCTAAATCCGCCGGTTAGGGAGTCTGTCTGTCTGCAGAACAATATTAGTGTTTTCACTGTCCATGTGGATGTTTGAGTGCGAAATAAACAGAGGGGAACTAATCAGTAAAAAAGTACAGCCCCAGCAACTTTGTTATCGTTTTTTTTTTTTGTGGACGAAATGGAGGTGAGGTGCGTTGAGAAGTGTGGTTAAAAAAAATGTTAAGTACATATTCTGCTGTTCTATTGCGTGAGCAATGATGTCAGAGGGAAACAAACTGTGTTTGTTTTTAGAAGTAACTTCTTTGTTGTTTATATCCCAAACGGATGTGGCAGTTTCACCATTAAGGATTCCAGGTTTAAATATACTGCTCAAAAAAATAAAGGGAACACTTAAACAACACAATGTAACTCCAAGTCAATCACACTTCAGTGAAATCAAACTGTCCACTTAGGAAGCAACACTGATTGACAATAAATGTCACATGCTGTTGTGCAAATGGAATAGACAACAGGTGGAAATTATAGGCAATTAGCAAGACACCCCAAATAAAGGAGTGGTTCTGCAGGTGGGGACCACAGACCACTTCTCAGTTCCTATGCTTCCTGGCTGATGTTTTGGTCACTTTTGAATGCTGGCGGGGCTTTCACTCTAGTGGTAGCATGAGACGGAGAGACGTGACAATCTGGAGACGCTGTGGAGAACGTTCTGCTGCCTTCAACATCCTCCAGCATGACCGGTTTGGCGGTGGGTCAGTCATGGTGTGGGGTGGCATTTCTTTGGGGGGCCGCACAGCCCTCCATGTGCTCGCCAGAGGTAGCCTGACTGCCATTAGGTACCGAGATGAGATCCTCAGACCCCTTGTGAGAATATTTGCTGGTGCGGTTGGCCCTGGGTTCCTCCAAATGCAAGACAATGCTAGACCTCATGTGGCTGGAGTGTGTCAGCAGTTCCTGCAAGAGGAAGGCGTTGATGCTATGGACTGGCCCGACCGTTCCCCAGACCTGAATTCAATTGAGCACATCTGAGACATCATGTCTCGCTCCATCCACCAACGCCACGTTGCACCACAAACTGTCCAGGAGTTGGCGGATGCTTTAGTCCAGGTCTGGGAGGAGATCCCTCAGGAGACCATCCGCCACCTCATCAGGAGCATGCCCAGGCATTGTAGGGAGGTCATTCAGGCACGTGGAGGCCACACACACTACTGAGCCTCATTTTGATTTGTTTTAAGGACATTACATCAAAGTTGGATCAGCCTGTAGTGTGGTTTTCCACTTTAATTTTGAGTGTGACTCCAAATCCAGACCTCCATGGGTTGATCAATTTTATTTCCATTGATAATTTTTGTGATTTTGTTGTCTTTACATTCAATGATGTAAAGAAAAAAGTATTTAATAAGAATATTTCATTAATTCAGATCTAGGTGTTATTTTAGTGTTCCCTTTATTTTTTTTGAGCAGTGTATTTCTCTCATTTGCTGTTTTTCAGCAACAGTTTTTGACAACCATCCACCTGTACAGCCACCACCAGCTATAACAACCTTAAGGTCTGTCATTGGAACTCCATTCCCCCAGCTGGGGGGTTTCGATGCCAGTAGACCCGCATAGGGCTACCTGCCATCACATCATCTGTCTTTGACGATCTTCCCTCGGACACGACGCCATTCCTAAAACTATTTAATAAAATTCCATATTGCATTGCGTCTTTGTTCATAAAGCTGTACTCGATTTGAAAGGAAACTCCCAAAGTCATATTCTACCGTTATACTAATTTAAAGCAATAATCATGTGTGGTCACCTAGATGATCATTTCAGCACCGTTCGCACTGCTTTGGGACAAGCATGGGGGACTCGTATTGATAAATCAATCAATGTCAGATTTTAGCATTCACTGAATCTCCGTTTGGCTCTTTGGTAACAATTAGGCTGGTAAAATGTTAGCTAAGTTGAAGTGAATGCTCATGATCATCTTTATTCTAGTTTGCTTATATATTAGCTGATCAGAAACATTTTCTACCATGTTATGTTGCATAACAAGTTAGCCTGTCCTACATCTGACCAAAAGCTTGTCTGATAATCAATCATGTCGTACTCCTGACCAAAAGCTTGTGACTTGTCTAATAATCAATCAATGTGATTTTGTTTTTACTGTATCCCTGTCTGTATATTTGGTTAATTGATCTCTAGCTAGGCAAGTGTGGGTGGTAGCTCATTTATTTGTTTGTCATCTATCACTTGTCAGAAACATTTAACATGCAATAATGTAGGGCTGGGCGATATGGACAAAATTGTGTGTGTCGAGAGCACCAGTTGAGAGAGAATTTCAGCAGCCAGCCGAGCAGCACCAGTGCACGTAGTAAAAACGTTTTACCAGTTGTAGGTAGGCTGTTTAGATTGCCAGTATGCAGACACCAATTTCCAACCCCTTTGCCATAAAACATATGAACACGATAGAACTGATATAAAACTGTGCTAAAAACTGGAAAACAACTTTAGGGGCACTAGAATGTGTAGATAAAGTAAATGGAGGTGGTTTAAAGTAAACTGCATTTGAATGTTGGTTTTCCTTATGGAATACCGTATCAAGTGAAGGGTTTTACGCATGCACAGTTCTTGGTTCTCGAGCGCTGAGCAAGTGGACATTTTAAATGGAAGTTATGGAACTCTCTCGCGTGCTTCTGTTATGGGAAAAACCACACAATGAAACTGACATTAAATGTGGAGAATGATACAGTTGCATCTGTTGGCCATCAAGTAGGCTATACTTTATATGCAGTTGTAGGCTACTGTAGCCTGAAATGACGATATCGCCACAGCCATTGTGTAGCCTACCTGGAGCTGGCAAACCGATTGAATAAATAGCCTATAGCTTCAGTAGATTTTAGTTGTAGCCTTGTGTTGTTAAGCAATTATTAATAGTCATGTTTAATTAATTAAATTGGAAGGTATCAATTCTCCACATTTAATGTCAGTCTCATTTTGGATATTTCTCTGAAATGAGATGTTGGCCTATTAGGGGGCTATAGGATACCTGCATCTAGCTCAGCAAACCATAGTAAAGTTGAATAGTCAGATTTAGGTCTGGTATTATCCGGTTGAATAGCTAATTATGTTTGCTCTGACGCAGTACATTTATTACCTAGCTAGTGATTAGCATTAATGATTAGCATTAGAGGCTAACAAGATTTAGGCCCAACTTGCTAAGAAAGGAGAAACTAGTTGTTTGCAGATGTAAGAATCACAAACTAGTAGTGTAATTATAGAACGCTAGTGGATTTATATTAAGAAGCAACGTGAAAACAGCACCGTTGTCATCATTGTTGCATGTGCTGCATTGACCATGCAGAGACTGAAGTTTTTCGTGGTCGAGGTTCAAGAAATGCACTTCTTCTTCTTTGGTATAATCTCGTTGGCAACAATTATATGTGCATTCCGCCACCTACTGTACAGGTGGATAATAAAGATCCGAAACGTAGACCATTTGCAACTGGTTGAGGTGCATCCACCTCCATATCTTCAGAACTGGGGCCTCTTGCCCCTTAAACTCTCTTCACCGCCTCCACATAAGAGATTTGCTGTACAGCCCTGATCCTTGATACCTCAATCTCTTTCACCCTAACAGGCTGACTAGATCGGTCGCATCGCGTGCACGAGCGTTGCAAAATACATTTTGAAATCTATATATATTCAATTATTGCACCCACACTGCTCGCGCGCGACAACAAGTGTCTGCGTTGCCAAGGGCTAAAATAGTTGTTGCGACGCAGATTGCGCTGCAAATCCTGCCTCTCCAATTGGTTTATAGAAGCAGGTACCCACGTGCCATCTCCTCATTGGTTATACCCACGTGGGTGACTGAAAGACGAACAAGGTCAGTAGCGGTACTGCACCTAATTTATGAAAGTTGCCAATCGCAATATAAAGTCAAGAGAAGAAAAGGGCTGGAAGGAGGAGTGATGACTAGAAACAATTTGGTTGACCATTTATGCGTGGATTAATTGGCGGAGTAGTGGACCTTGTGCATTTCAGGTAAAATAACAACCCAATGTTTATCTCAGGACAAAATAGCTAGCAAGTGCACGCAAGCAGGTTAATTGCCATAAATGTTTAATGCTTTTCGACCTGTCCCCATATTAATATAATTGGTTTTGAGTTTATTTTGATGTTTTAACCTGCGTGTCGTGATCGCGCTTGGTGTGGGGGGGGCAAAATCCATTTATGCACGATGGCGCATGCTCGCAAATATGATCCCCACCACAGTTGCAACATTCAATAAAATATTCCTTCCATCTGCAAACACTTGACACATGGCCAAACGTTTTACACTTCTTGCATTGTATCTTATATATCCCAATTTTAGATAGGGTGGTAAATACTCATCAAACATCAATCGTACAGATACACTTTGCTCCTTTATCCCATTCTTCATACAGGTCAAAAGACCCGTGTTTTGAATGCATGTTTGATTAGGAAAACATTGGGATCAGTTATGGGTCTACTTTCGATAGTTTACAAGGTCCAACAAGGCACATTAGCAGCCGCAGGGTGGTCATAGGGTGTATTTTGTTAGGATGTATCAGCGTTAACAGATGCCATTGGAATATGGGCTTCTTCTGATACTGGTCTTGTGGATCATCATCAGCCTATTCATATCGCAATTTAAAAAATGTCAATCATTGGAAAAATATGTTTAATCAAGGCCACAAATTTCTCTGGCCCAGCCAATATTGGAATCCTGGTGCCGCTAGTGTCTGCAGCTGCTGCGGCTGAGAGAGAACTGTAGTACGCTAAAAGGTGAATCCTGGTGCTGCTAGTGTCTGCAGCTGCTGCGGCTGAGAGAGAACTGTAGTACGCTAAAAGGTGAATCCTGGTGCTGCTAGTGTCTGCAGCTGCTGCGGCTGAGAGAGAACTGTATACGCTAAAAGGTGAATCCTGGTGCTGCTAGTGTCTGCAGCTGCTGCGGCTGAGAGAGAACTGTAGTATGCTAAAAGGTGAATCCTGGTGCCGCTAGTGTCTGCAGCTGTTGCGGCTGAGAGATGGCCGTAGTACGCTAACGGGTGAATCCTGGTGACGCTATTTTTAATTTCACCTTTATTTAACCAGGTAGGATAGTTGAGAACAAGTTCTCATTTAAAACTGCGACCTGGCCAAGATAAAGCAAAGCAGTGCGACACAAACAACAACACAGAGTTACACATGGAATAAACAAGCCAATAACACAATAAACAAGTCAATGACACAGTAGAAAAAAAAGAAAGTCTATATACGGTGTATGCAAAAGGCATGAGGAGGTAGGCAATAAATAGGCCATAGGAGCGAATAATTTAAATTTAGCAGATTAACACTGGAGTGATAAATGAGGAGATGATAATGTGCAAGTAGAGATACTGGTGTGCAAAAGAGCAGAAAAGTAAATAAAAACAGTATGGGGATGAGGTAGGTAGATTGGGTGGGCTATTTACAGATGGACTATGTACAGCTGCAGCGATCGGTTAGCTGCTCAGATAGTTGGTGAGGGAAATACAAGTCTCCAACTTCAGTGATTTTTGCAATTTGTTCCAGTCACTGGTAGCAGAGAACCCTGCCGCCCCAGGTAAGTTACTAAGGTGCTTTAGTAACAAAACGGATGGCACTGTGATAGACTGGAACCAGTTTGCTGAGTAGAGTATTGGTAGCTATTTTGTAGATGACATCGCCGAAGTCGAGGATCGGTAGGATAGTCAGTTTTACTAGGGTAAGTTTGGCGGTGTGAGTGAAGGAGGCTTTGTTGTGAAATGGAAAGCCGATTCTAGATTTGATTTTGGATTGGAGATGTTTGATATGAGTCTGGAAGGAGAGTTTACAGTCTTACCAGACACCTAGGTATATATAGTTGTCCTCATATTCTGTCGGAACCGTCCAGGTTGATGCTAGTCGTGCGGGCAGCGAACGGTTGAAAAGCATGCATTTGGTTTTACTCGTGTTTAAGAGCAGTTGGAGGCCATGGGAGGAGTGTTGTAAGGCATTGAAGCTCGTTTTGAGGTTAGTTAACACAGTGTCCAAAGAAGGGCCAGATGTATACAGAATGGTGTCGTCTGTGTAGAGGTGGATTAGGGAATTGCCCACAGCAAGAGGTTGTCACCCCCTTTGAAGAGGGGGATGACCGTGGCAGCTTTTCCATCATTGATATATAAAGAGAAAAGAGAATTGAACCCTGTGGTACACCCATAGACTGCCAGAGGTCTGGACAACATGCCCTCCCATTTAACACACTGAACTGTGTCTGCGAAGTAGTTGGTGAACCAGGCGAGGCAGTCATTTGAAAAACCAAGGCTTTTGAGTCTGCCGATAAGAATATTGATTGATTGGGGATTGACAGAGTCGAAAGCCTTGGCCAGGTCGATGAAGACGGCTGCACAGTACTGTCTTTTATCGATGGTGGTTATGATATCGTTTAGCACCTTGAGGTGCACCCGTGACCGGCTCGGAAACCAGATTGCACAGCGGAGAAGGTACGGTGGGATTCGAAATGGTCAGTGAACGGTTTATTAACTTGGCTTTCGAAGACTTTAGATGGGCAGGGCAGGATGGATGTAGGTTTGTAACAGTTTGGGTCTAGGTTGTCACCCCCTTTGAAGAGGGGGATGACCGTGGCAGCTTTCCAATCTTTAGGGATCTCAGACGATATGAAAGAGAAATTGAACAGGCTGGTAATAGGGGTTGCAACAATGGCGGCGGATAGTTTTAGAAAGAGAGGGTCCAGATTGTCTAGCCAGCTGATTTGTACGGGTCCAGGTTTTTCAGTTCTTTCAGAACATCTGCTATCTGGATTTGGGTGAAGGAGAAGCTGGGAAGTGTCCCAAAACTTTTTGGAGTTAGAGCTACAGTATGCAAATTTCTGCTTGAAAAAACTAGCATTTGCTTTCCTGTATTGGTTCCTGACTTCCCTGAACAGTTGCATATCGCTGGGACGATTCGATGCTATTGCAGTCTACCACAGGATGCTTTTGTGTTGGTCAAGTTTATGTCAGGTCTGGAGTGAACCAAGAGCTATATCAAATCAAATGTATTTATATAGTCCTTCTTACATCAGCTGATATCTCAAAGAGTTGTACAGAAACCCAGCCTAAAACCCCAAACAGCAAGCGATGCAGGTGTAGAAGCACGGGCAAGTATATCTGTTCTTAGTTCTGCATTTTTTGAACGGGGCATGCTTATCTAAGATGGTGAGGAAATTACTTTTAAAGAATGACCAGGCATCCTCAACTGACAGGATGAGGTCAATAGCCTTCTAGGATACCCGGGCCAGGTCGATTAGAATGGCCTGCTCGCAGAAGTGTTTTAGGGAGCGTTTGACAGTGATGAGGGGTGATCGTTTGACCACGGATACAGGCAATGAGGCAGTGATCGCTGAGATCCTGATTGAAGACAGCAGAGTATTTGTGTATTTGGATGTGTATTTGGAGGGCAAGTTGGTCAGGATAATGTCTGAGGGTGCCCATGTTTATGGATTTAGAGTTGTACCTGGTGGTTTCCTTGATAATTTGTGTGAGATTGAGGGCATCTGTCTTAGATTGTAGGACTGCCTGGGTGTTAAGCATATCCCAATTTAGGTCACGTAACAGAACGAACTCTGAAGCTAGATGGGGGGCAATCAATTCACAAATGGTGTCCAGGGCACAGCTGGGAGCGATGGGGGTTGATAGCAGGCGGCAACTGTGAGAGACTTATTTCTGGAGAGATTCATTTTTAAAATTAGAGGCTCAAACTGTTTGGACATAGACCTGGAAAGTATGACAGAACTTTGCAAGCTATCTCTGCAGTAGATTGCAACTCCTCCCCCTTTGGCAGTTTTATCTTGACGGAAAATGTTGTAGTTGGGTATGGAAAGCTCCAAATTTTTGGTGGCCTTCCTAAGCCAGGATTCAGACACGGCAAGGACATCAGGGTTGGCGGAGTGTGCTAAAGCAGTGAGTAAAACTAACTTAGGTAGGAGGCTTCTCATGTTAACATGCATGAAACCAAGGCTTTTTCGATTACAGAAGTCAACAAATGAGGGTTCCTGGGGACATGCAGGGCCTGGGTTTACCTCCACATCACTCGAGGAACAGAGGAGGAGTAGGATGAGGGTACGGTTAAAGGTTATCAAAACTTGTTGCCAAGAGCTTTGGGGACAGAGAATAAAAGGAGCAGATTTCTGGGCGTGGTAGAATAGATTCAGGGCGTAATGTAATGTAACAGTGGATGGAGTGCTCGTCGGCAGACCAGTCGTGGTGGTGCGGCGGGGCGCAGTGTCGACAAAGGATCCAATCCAGATGGCGAAAGAGGTATTGTAGTTGTAGTAATTTAGTTTGCTAGCCGGGAGATGCGCTTGGCTCACGGCTAACTGGTGCTAGCTTCGGGGCAGGGGCTTTAGCCACTATAGCCACTCAGTAGCAGTGGTGATCCGGTTCCAAGGTACAGAGCCTACGGCAAGTATCCGGTGGAGTAGTGGGTTCTAGCCGTGTTTGGGTGGAGTCCGGGTGAACAACTGAGTAGGCCGGGAGGTGGGCCTCAGGGATATTTTCGGTACTGGGTAACTCGGTGGGTGCTAGCTAGCTGTGAAGATCAGGAGTAATGGTCCGGGGATTATGGCAGGAATCCGCCGTTGTAGTGGAGAGACAGTCCGATACTGGTAGGCTGGCAAGTATTATCCAGGCAAAAAACAAAAAAGGGCTGGTACCTGTGCAGAAGGTAAAGGCCGCTAGCAGTGGCTAACAATGACTAAATAGCTTGTAGCTGGTTAGCTTCTGATGGCTCGGTGGTTCTTGTTATAAGGTCTAAAAATAATAGCGGTTCCGTATCACGTTGGGTGAGGCAGGTTACCGGAAGATATAATTGAATTAAAATGGAAAAGAGATTGAAAATAAAATTGAAATGTATACAAAAAAAGACGAGAAATACAAAGTACACGAGAGGGCGAACGAAACATGTCTGCACTGCTACGCCATCTTGGATCAAGTGTCAAGTGTCTGCAGCTGCTGCTGAGTTAGAGCTGTCGTTTGCTAAAAGGTGAATCTTGGTGCCTCTAGTGTCTGCAGCTGCTGCTGCTGAGTTAGAGCTGTCGTTTGCTAAAAGGTGAATCCTGGTGCCGCTAGTGTCTGCAGCTGCTGCTGAGTTAGAGCTGTCATATGCT
This sequence comes from Oncorhynchus mykiss, assembly GCF_057628025.1. Lineage (NCBI taxonomy): Eukaryota > Metazoa > Chordata > Actinopteri > Salmoniformes > Salmonidae > Oncorhynchus > Oncorhynchus mykiss. The sequence goes on from NC_143036.1 coordinate 45,325,003, forward strand.
AAAAGGTGAATCCTGGTGCCGCTAGTGTCTGCAGCTACTTCTGCTGAGTAAGCCGTAGAACGCTAAAAGGTGAATCCTGGTGCCGCTAGTGTCTGCAGCTACTGCTGCTGAGTAAGCTGAAAGGTGTGCTGACATATTTTTTTTTTTACTGCCTGGCAACCCCGATAAAACCCCACCCAGTCCGAATCACAATGTTGTGCACAAATTTCTTTATATCCCTGTTAGTGAGCATTTCTCCTCTGCCAAGATAATCCATCCACCTGACAGGTGTGGCATATCAAGAAGCTGACTAAACAGAATGAATATTACACAGGTGCAGCTTGTGCTGGGGACAACAAAAGGCCACTCTAAAATGTGCAGTTTTTTCACACAACGCCAAAGATGTCTCAAGGTTTCAGGGAGGGTTAAATTGGCATGCTGAATGCAGGAACTAAATGTCCAACGTCGTTTTAGAGAATTTGGAAATATGTGCAACCGGACAACTGAAGACCACGTTTAACCACGCCAGCCCAGGACCTCCACATCGGGCTTCTTCACCTGCGGCATCATCTGACAACATCATCTGACAACAAACACAATTGCATTTTATCGATTGGCTATTTGAATGTGTACAACAATTTGTCCCAGCTCCTGCCAACATCCAGCAACTTCTCACAGCCATTGAAGAGGAGTGGGACAACATTCCACAGGCCACAATCAACAGCCTCATCAACTCTATGTGAAAGGAGATGTGTTACGCTGCATGAGGCAAATGGTCACACCAGATACTGACTGGTTTTCTGATCCACGCCCCTACCTTTTTTTTTTTGTAAGCTATCTGTGACTAGTAGATAGTATTCCCAGTCAAAGAAATGTGTGCACTGTTCACAACACAGGCTTTTTTCAAACACCCATTATTAAATGAACTTAGGCTGCAGTGATACTGTTATTGAATCTTGTCCTTTTCTTAAGCTACTCATCACATTAGGAATTGTATTGTAAGTCTGCATGCAATGCTTTATTATAAAGGTGATTCATTTGGTCAGTATCCCCTGTTCAAAAACTTTCCGCGTCTATGAGCATTAAACTATATTTTTTTATGAGTAAATGGGTATATCTTAAATTGAAATATCCAGAAAATATTATATATTGTTCCTTTAATTTAGTTTGCCTGTAAAAGTTGCGCCTCAAGCAGCTCTGATTTTCAATTCTCTCTCCGATTCTCATTTAAATAGTCAAAAACGGTCGTAAATATCACAAAGTAGGCCTTCAATGAAGATGGAGGAATCTTAACTTTAAGTCCCCTAACCCAGCTCATTAGCCTAACTTTTGACAGGATTTATTTTTCTTAATCAAGGTTCTTTAACTTCTTGAGGGAAAGGTTATTGCGAGATCCTGCATCTTGTCTGATGACTTTTAACACGAGTCAACAAAGTAAAAGTTGGCCTTGGTGTGAGTGTTCCTATTAATTACCAGTGACATTGACTTAGATTCATAGTCCCGGGCACAGCACCTGACGAGAGAACATACATTTTGATATTTCGATGTTACAGCATTACTTATGATCGATCGGCAGTGGGAGACTTCTCGCGTGACACAACCCATTATGTCCACACTGCATCTAACTGTGAACTAGGCCTAGGCTAAATCTGAGGATTTTTTATAATTATATTTTTATTTAGTCACATGGTCGCAGATGTAGTTGCAGTGTACATACTTAAGCTCCGAGCTCGAACAATGCAGGTGTGAATGAAACAATAAAACAATTTCATAAAATTCACTGAGTGTACAATACGTTTGGCATAGCTTCCTAATATTGAGTTGCACCCCCTCAGAACAGCCTCAATTCATCAGGGCATGGACTATAATATTGACTCCAATGCTTTCCACAGTTGTGTCAAGTTGGCTGGATGTCCTTTGGGTAGTGGACCATTCTTGATACACACAGGAAACAGTTGAATGTGAAAAACCCAGCAGCGTTGCAGTTCTTGACACTCAAACCGGAGCACCTGGCACCTACTACCATTCCCCGTTCAAAGACAGATAAAAATTGAGTCTTGCCGATTAACACTCAGAATGGCACACATCTCATTCGTCTCCAAGTGTAAAAATGATTATTTAACCTGTCTCCCCTTCATCTACACTGATTTTGAAGTGAATTTAACAAGTGACATCAATAAGGTATCACAGCCTTTGCCTGGATTCACCTGTTCAATCTATGTCAGGGAAATAGCAAGTGTTCCTAATGTTTTATACAGTCATTGTATACATGTTTACAGATTGCACTAAAACCTAATCCAGGTGGTGAGTCACAAATGGACTTGGTCTTTTAGAAAATAGGGCTATCTAATGTATATCACCCCTACCTTGTCAAAACACAATTGATTGGCTCAAATGCATTGAGGAAAGAAATTCCACAATTTAACTTTTAACAAGGCAGACCTGTTAATTGAAATGCATTCCAGGTGACTACCTCATGAAGCTGGTTAAGAGAATGCCAAGAGTGTGCAAATCTGTCAAGGCAAAGTGTGGCTACTTTGAAGAATGTCAAATATTAAATATATTTAGTTTTGTTTAACACATTTGTTACTACATGATTCCATATGTGTTATTTCATTATAACAGATACCTGTTTTTAATGTCTTCACTGTTATTCTACAATGTAGACAATTAGTCAAAATAAAGAAAAACCATTTAATAAGTAGGCTTTTCCAAACATTTGACCGGTACTGTATATGCACTATATATATATATATATATAGATAGATAGATAGATAGATAGATAGATAGATAGATAGATAGATAGATAGATAGATAGATAGTACATTCTGGAAGTATTCAGACCCCTTGACTTTTTCCACATTTTGTTAAGTTACAGCCTTATTCTAAAATGTATTAAATAAATGTTTTCCCTCCTCAAACTACACACAATTCCCCATAATGACAAAGCAAAAACAGGTTTTTAGAAATGTTTGCTAATTTATTAATTGCAAAACAGAAGTACCTTATTTACATAAGTATTCAAACCCTTTGTTATGAGACTTGACATTGAGCTCAGGCACATCCTGCTTCCTTTTATCATCCTTGAGATGTTTCTACAACTTGATTGGAGTCCACCTGTGGTGAATTCAGTTAATTAGACATGATTTGGATAGACACACACTCGTTTATTTAAGGTTCCACAGTTGACAGTGCATGTCAGAGCAAAAACCAAGCCATGGGGTCAAAGGAATTGTCTGTAGAGGTCCAAGACAGGATTGTGTCAAGGCACAGATCTGGGGAAGGCTACCAAAAAAATGTCTACTGCATTGAAGGTCCCCAAGAACACAGTGGCCTCCATCATTCTTAAATTAAAGAAGTTTGGAACCACAAAGACTTCCTAGAGCTGGTTGCCCAGCCAAAACTGAGTAATCGGGGGAGAAGGGCCTTGGTCAGGGAGGTGACCAAGAACCCAGTGGTCACTCTGACAGAGCTCCAGAGTTCCTCTGTGGAGATGGGACAACCTTCCAGGAGGACAACCATCTCTGCAGCACTCCACCAATCAGGCCTTTATGGTAGAGTGGACAGACGGAAGCCTCTGCTCTGTAAAAGGCACATGACAGTCCGCTTGGAGTTTGCCGAAAGGCACCTAAAGGACTCTCAGATCATGAGAAACAAGATTCTTTGGTCTGATGAAACCAAGATTGAACTCTTTGACCTGAATGCCAAGCGTCATGCCTGGAAGAAACCTGGCACCATCCCTACGGTGAAGCATGGTAGTGGCAGCATCATGCTGTGGGGATGTTTTTCAGCAGCAGGGACGGGAGACTAGTCAGGATCGAGAGAAAGATGAACTGAGCAAAGCACAGTGAGATCTTTGATGAAAATATCAGTGGCCCACCCAAAGCCCGGAATTGAACCTAATCGAACATCTCTTGAGAGACCTGAAAATAGCTGTGTAGCGATCCTCCCCATCCAACCTGACAGAGCTTGAGAGGATCTGCAGAGAAGAATTGGAGAAACTCCCCAAATTCAGTTGTGCCAAGCTTGTAGCGTCATACCCAAGAATCGAGGCTGTAATCGCTGCCAAAGGTGCTTCAACAAAGTACTGAGTAAAGGGTCTGAATACTTGTGTAAATGTGATATGTTTTTTTTTCCATTTATAAATGTGCAATAAAAAATGTACTTGTTTTTGCTTATCATTATGGGTTGTTGTGTGTAGATTGATGATAAAAATAAACAATGTAATCAATTTTAGTATAAGGTGTTAACGTAACAAAATGTGTTAAAAGTGAAGGGGTTTGAATTCTTTCCGAATGCACTGTGTATGTGCAGTTGAAGTTGGACGTTTACATACACTTAGGTTGGAGTCATTAAAACTCTTTTTCAACCACTCCACAAATTTCTTGTTAACAAACTATAGTTTTGGCAAGTCGGTTAGGACATCTACTTTGTGGATGACACAAGCCATTTTTCCAAAAATTGTTTACTGACAGATTATTTAATTTATAATTCACTGTATCACAATTCCAGTGGGTCAGAAGTTTACATACACTAAGTTGACTGTGTCTTTAAACAGCTTGGAAAATTCCAGAAAATTATGTCATGGCTTTAGAAGCTTCTGATAGGCTAATTGACTTCATTTGAGCCAATCAGAAGCTTCTAAAGCAATGACATCAGTTTTAATCTGAGGAGCAGCTGGATATGTTCTAACCCCTGGTGACAGTCAGAGTTTTACCATAAAGCACTTTCCCTCATCCTAGTATAGAACCCAGTGTAGTTCATGCTCATCTTCTTCATCAGCAGCGTGATTCATTCTATATTTTTACTTTTGTGTGTGTGTTTGTGTGTGCTACCAACCATGATCGATAGGACGTCCTCACAAAATCAATACATTTTCATGAAATAGGGCCTACCTTGTTGGTTTTTCCCTGACCTTAACACGAACACTGAATTTTTCATGGGTATAGAAACTATTCCTAGTCCTCTCACTGTGGGTTGAAGGTGAAAACAGTTCTAATAAGGTGGCTTTCTTAAAAGGTTTGCCGTTGCACTGAGAAATAAAAGGGCAACCAGCTGAACAAATTTTGTCATCACGACCAGTCAGAGGAAATCGCTTTGAGGCACAGGAGGTCACGCATGCATGAAATGTGGTGACACATGAAAAGGTTTCTAACATAGTTCCCCTCTCTCTTAGACCATGCTCATTGCTAAAATATCAAAGGGAGTACTGAGCTGTCTCTCTCATTGTAAGTGAGTTGGAGAGTGGAGACATTGTTGAAAACAACAAGGCTAACCTAATTTTACTGCAGGGTGTGTAGTGAGGTGCTTATCAGTAGCGCTAGTGGCATCATGCAGGCAGTGCACGCCGAGCATGTGCAATTCAAATGGCTTTCCCCCTTTGTCTGTCGTCGCCCATCTTTCTCTAGGGACTGCCATGAAAAGATGGCAAGTTTCAACAGATGTAACAGAATGGGGAGTGAACTTTGATGTATTCCTGCAGAGAGCTGGGCTGGGTTGTTTGTGTTACATACTCTGATTAATCCATCATTAAGTGGATTTTAGACCGCTTCCCATTTCTCAACTATTCAACAAGACAGGGATTTCACGCTCCCAACTTTTGTAGTTTTATCTTTGGAATAATTTACATGCTACTGTAACACCCCTTCCTCTCTAAGCCGATCAACTGAAACAAGACAAGCTGGAAGTGAAATTGGCCCCCTCTCTGTGTGCTATTAAAAATCCAAGTGAAAACCCTTATTTTTTTTCATTTTTTTGAGATCCTCTTAACAATCATATGCAGTGGTACTCAGATTTTGGAAATAATTTTGCCCATTTTGTAATTTCAGAATTTGGCCATTCACGTCACGTTTATGATCATTTCATAGTGGTTAAAGGGATACTTTGGGATTTTGGCAATGATGCCCTTTACTGTATCTATTGCCCTAGTCAGATGAACTTGGATACCATTTTTTTTTTCTCTCTGCATCCAGTTTAAAAGAAGTTAGAGGTAGTTACGTGAGCCAATGCTAACTAGCGTTAGTGCAATGACTAGCTTGCTAGCAGTTACAATAGACTTCCAGTCTATGTGCTAACGCTAGTTAGCAACTACCTTTAAACCTCACGCAGAGACATACAAATGGTTTCCTCAAGTTTAATTTCTACCTGTAGGTAGGGGTGACTATGCATAGATGATAAACAGCGAGTAGCAACAGTGTACAAAACAAATGGAGGGGTTGGGGGGGTCAATGTAATAGTCCGGTGGCCATTTTATTAGTTGTTCAGCAGTCTTATGGCTTGGGGGTAGAAGCTGTTAAGAAGCCTTTGTCCTAGACTTGGCGCTCCGTTACCGCGTGCCATGCTGTAGCAGAGGAAACAGTCTGACTTGGGTGATGGAAGTCTCTGACGGGTGTCAGTGTGTTTCAGCCTTACTTCAGGATGGTGTGTGTTTGTTAGCCATACTGTAGGGCTGTGTGTGTGTATTTCAGCCGTACTGTAGGACTGTGTGTGTTTTAGCTATACTGTAGATGTCAGTGTGTTTCAGCCTTACTTCAGGGCGGTGTGTGTTTGTTAGCCATACTGTAGGACTGTGTGTGTGTGTGTGTGTGTGTTTCAGCCGTACTGTAGGTGTCAGTTATGGATACACCGATATTACATTTTTGTCCGATACCGATATCTTATGGCTAGGGGTTCCGCTAGCGGCACCCCTCGACAACATTCCGCTGAAAAGGCAGGGAAATTCAAAAATATTTTTTAGAAATATGTAACTTTCATACATTAACAAGTGCAATACACCAAATGAAAGATACACAACTTGTTAATCTACCCATCGTGTCCGATTTTCAAAAAGGCTTTACAGCGAAAGCACAATATATGATTATGAGAGCCAAGTCACAAAAATACACACAGCCATTTTTCCACCTCCAAGATAGGAGTCACAAAAAGCAGAAATATAGATAAAATTAATCACTAACCTTTGATCTTCATCAGATGACACTTATAGGACATGATGTTACACAATACATGTATGTTTTGTTCGATAAAGTGCATATTTATATCCAAAAAATCTGTTTACTTTGGCACGTTACGTTCAGTAATGTTTTGCTTCCAAAACATCCGATGATTTTGCAGAGCGCCACATCAATTTGCAGAAATACTCATAATAAACATTGATAAAAGATACAACTGTTATTCACAGAATTAAAGATATACCTCTCCTTAATGTATTAATGCAACCGCTGTGTCAGATTTAAAAAAACTTTACGGAAAAAGCAAACCATGAAATAATCTGAGTATGGCGCTTAGACAACAAACCAAGCAATACAGATATCCGCCATGTTGGAGTCAACAGAAGTCAGACATAACATTATAAATGTTCACTTACCTTTGATGATCTTCATCGGAATGCACTCCCAGGAATCCCAGTTCCACAATAAATTTGATTTGTTCGATAAAGTTCATCTTTATGTCCAAATACCTCCTTTTTGTTAGTGCGTTCAGCCCAGTAATCAAATTCATGACGCACGAGCAGACGAAAAGTCAAAAAGTTCCATTAGTCCGTAGAAACATGTCAAGCGAAGTATAGAATCAATCTTTAGGATGTTTTTAACATAAATCTTCAATAATGTTCCAACCTGAGAATTCTTTTGTCTTCACAAATGCAATGGAACAGAGCTAACAACTCTCACGTGAACCCGCGTAACGAGCTCATGGCACTCTGCCAGACCACTGACTCATTCAGCTCCCATTCCCCCCTCCTTCACAGTAGAAGCATTAAACAAGGTTCTAAAGACTGTTGACATCTAGTGAATGCCTTAGGAAGTGCAATTTGACCCCATAGACACTGTGTATTCGATAGGCCAAGAGTTGGAAAAACTACAAACCTCAGATTTCCCACTTCCTGGTTGGATTTTTCTCAGGTTTTCGCCTGCCATATGAGTTCTGTTATACTCACAGACATCATTCAAACAGTTTTTTTTAGAAACGTCAGTGTTTTCTATCCAAATCTACTATTAATATGCATATATTAGCAACTGGGGACTGAGTAGCAGGCAGTTTACTCTGGGCACGCTTTTCATCCAAGTGTGAAAATGCTGCCCCCTATCCCAAACAGGATATCCAATATTTTCCTTGCCAAAAAAAACTATACCGATATTTATAATTTTAGCGGCCTTTTAAGCATTCTAGTTCAGGGAAATAGTTGAAACACACACAGAGACCAAAAAGTTATTTTGTTGACATTTATGTATGTCCCCATTTACGTATGTTTACCAGTAAAACATAATCAAAATCTATTTATTTCACTTACTTGCTGTGCTGTTTCGTTGTTCATTTGTTCAGTCTCAACCAGGAATTCATCATGCATGTCAACCAGTGAAGTTTCAGCTCTGTCTGTCCGTGGCCTCTCTTCCTCTGTGCGCAGTCACTCTGTCCATTTCCATCTTGTTCAGCTGTGTTTGTAACATTTCACGTATACCCTGTTTCTTGTCTGCATCGAAGTAGCGGTCCTTGTACCTAGCATTGAGCATGGTGGCGACACAGTAAAGAGGCTCAGAGAGAATGCCACCGAATCGCTTGCTCACAGCCTCTACAGTCATGGCCAAAAGTTTTGAGAATGACACACACTAATTTCCACAAAGTTTGCTGCTTCAGTGTCTTTAGATATTTTTGTCAGATGTTACTATGGAATACTGAAGTATAATTACAAACATTTCGTAATGATGCAAAGAGTCAATATTTGCGGTGTTGACCCTTCTTTTTCAAGACCACTGCAATCCGCCCTGGCATGCTGTCAAATAACTTCTGGGCCCCACTGATGGCAGCCCATTCTTGCATAATCAATGCAATGCAGAATTTGTTGGGTTTTGTTTGTCTACCCGCCTCTTGAGGATTGACCACAAGTTCTCAATGGGATTAAGGTCTGGGGAGTTTCCTGACCATGGACCCAAAATATCAATGTCTTGTTCCCCGAGCAACTTAGTTATCACTTTTGCCTCATGGCAAGGTGCTCCATCATGCTGGAAAAGGCATTGTTTGTCACCAAACTGTTCCTGGATGGTTGGGAGAAGTTGCTCTTGGAGGATGTGTTGGTTCCATTCTTTATTCATGGCTGTTTTCTCAGGCAAAATTGTGAGTGAGCCCACTCCCTTGGCTGAGAAGCAACCCCACACATGAATGGTCAGGATGCTCAGCATTGCTTGCTGTTTGGGGTTTTAGGCTGGGGCTATATAAATATATTTGATTTGATAGAGGACTGAGGGTCTTCCAAATATTGAAAGTGTGTAAATAGTTACCCATGTTATTTTGTAAATGTGTGATATATATATTTTTATTTTTTTTTCATTTTTTTTAAATCCATAATTTTTCCAATTTTTTTTTTCCTACATTTTTTGGGGGGTGTGTGTGTTAGAATACCATTTTGGTATTTTGTATATAGTTATTTGTTTCAAAATGTATACCTTCACCAATTTGGCCACTTGGGTACATTTGGGCTACTTGTGTGGGACACCTGGGTGATTTCATGATAAATGTCATGTAGCACACTCATTTTGGAAGTTATCATTCTGAAACTTTGCACACGTACTGTTGCCCTCTTATATTTTTCTCTGAACCATCATCCTATCTGAATGTTTGTTTTATCTTGTTCATTTTAAAGATGATGATATAAAAATAAAAAACGTATGTTTTTTTTCATTGTTTTATCTAAACCAGATCTATTGTGTGTTATTCTCCTACATTCAATTCACATTTACACAAACTTCAGAATGTTTTCTTTCAAATGGTACCAAGAATATGCATATCCTTGGTTCTGTGCCTGAGCTACAGGCTGTTAGATTTGGGTATGTCTTCAGGTGGAAATTGCACAAAGTAGGGGAGGAGCTGCAAGAGGTTAAAAACAAATTCTGAGGTCTTGGCTGATTTTCCCTCCAATTGACTCAAATTATGTCAATTGGCCTATCAGAAGCTTCTAAAGCCATGACATCATTTTCTGGAATTTTCCAAGCTGTTTAAAGGCACAGTCAACTTAGTGTATGTAAACTTCTGACCCACTGGAATTGTGATACAGTGAATTATAAGTGAAGTAATCTGTCTGTAAACAATTGTTGGAAAAATGACTTGTGTCATGCACAAAGTAGATGTCCTAACCGACTTGCCAAAACTATAGTTTGTTAACAAGACATTTGTGGAGTGGTTGAAAAAGAGTTTACATACATACACACACACACACACACACACACACACACGTAATGGAAGATCTGTGCAGAGGCAAAGTTTGGTAACAGAATTATGGCTAAATCTCCCTCTCCCTATGCGACCACGTTTTCCAAAAACTCAGAAAGAATGGGGTGGCGTCAGCTGTAGGGCTGTGACGGCTGTGGAATTCATATTAAAAGATGTATGCAGAAAGAATGGGGTGGTGTCAGCTATAGGGCTGTGACGGCTGTGGAATTCATATTAAAAGATGTATGCAGAAAGAATGGGGTGGCGTCAGCTATAGGGCTGTGACGGCTGTGGAATTTGAGGTTACGGTAATTGGCCAGGCCAATGTACACGGTCATTGACATAACAGTTCAGGGTGGCTTTTCTCTGCAACTTCCCTATTACCATTACACTTTATCAGTAGCATTTCATTATTATTATTCAAGTTTTTACCTCTAACTATTAATCTAGTATAAAAATTAAGAAATGTCCGATAGGAGAGGATTGTCCCATTTTTGTACAAACACAATTTAACGCATAGGCTATCAGACTCAAAAGAAATGTGCGATTTCACTATTGCATTACACTTCGTTACTGGTTTTTCCTTTTTCATAGATTTTTTTGTATTGTTTCATGTGTACATTTTGTTTTACATGTACATTTTGTTTAAATGTACAGTATGTTACCGTTGTTTTAGGCCTAAAAAAAGGGAGGTTGCAGTTTGGTTTGTAAACTTGTTTACATGGATGCTTCTGAATAAAAACCTATTTGAAACAAGCCGTTACATTTCGTTATTATCATGGCATTTCATTATTATTATTATTATTAAGGTTACTTATGAATCTACAAATTAAGAAATGCCAGACTGGACCTGAATCTGTCACATTTTTGCATTGACACAGCATGACAGAGTCAAAGTAAAGATATATGCCTTCCTTGTCTGTTGGATTTTCTGAATATAAAATGTTTTAATCTGGATTCTATTTCGACGCTAAAACCATGAAGTCTGATTTCTCCCACTTTCCCCTAAATATTTGCAGAACGTACCTAACCCTGCTGCTGCTTTCATTCGATGGCAGTGGCATTAGTATATGTTCTTCAAATAGAGGATGGCGTAATGAGAGAAGTAATATAGCATAAGCTACTGAAAATAGGCCTTTTACAAGATCAAGTCATGGCAGGAGTTTTGGATTCTTATTAAATGGATGGAGTCCATTCAGGCTACTTTAGGAAACTTTCTGAATGGACATATAATGTAAACTCGTACATCGCCTTGGTCCGTACAATTGCCCTTATTTTAGCGCCCCAAAAATACTTCAAGATCAACTGTAATGTCAATACTTGTAAAGCACAATTTCTCTCCTTTCCAACAAAATCAATTACATGACCTAAACGCTGCCCGTTTCTGCATGATTCAAGCAGGCAATGAGCCCCGTCGGGTCTTTTTAAAAATGGCGGGTGGGGAAGTGAAACTAATGCGTGATAGTGAGAAGGACAGATGTCGTGTGGGTAAATTGCTTTTTTCACTTTTTTCACAAAACACTAAAGAGTTTATATAATGTGTCATTACATACCTATTTGAATGTTTGTCGAATTTGAATCGGGTTTTTAGGGCGGTGCTAAAGTGATCTTAGAAGTAAACAGCTGCTTTGAGAATGATGATCGCGTGCAATGATGACTCATAAAATGACATGATATCCCCCCTTACCCCTGTCACTGTCCATTTCTTGTTTCTAAAGGATGAGAGAAGTGCTACACCTGGTGGAGAGAGATTGTAAGACAGAAATAGTAGCTTTAAGTGTGCTGTACGTTATGACACGTCAAGATGTAAAAGTTTTTTTCAACTTTTCTCCAATACTATAGAGCCGTTACCATGTCGATCAACGCTTTAATAGAAACCTTGTGTTCTCTAGGCACCAAACTAAAGCCAGACTGATATATCGGTTGACCGATATTATCTGCTGATGTTGGCCTTTTTTGGCTTTTACAGATATATCGGTATCGATCTTTAAACCACAGATATTATTTAAAACAAAATGGGGGCTCGTCCGGGATCTTGTTTCCCACGCTCTAATAACCTTCCCTGAAGCTCTGCTGTGCCCAGATATTTGAGTGTTCAAGAGACAATTTTTGTAGTAGAGTTTCTGTCATTGACATCCACCCAGAGGTGTTATAAGGTTGGAGAAATCTTTTTAAAAGTTGCATTAATACGCAGGCTTAATTTTTTTTTTTAAAGCCATGGACTTTAAGTTGGAAACATTTGTGAAAAACCATACATGGGAGATGCTAGATAAATATACAAAGGCAAATCTGCTCATCATTGAGGGTCAAGCAGGTGTAAGACTACACCCCGTAGACAGGCAATTGAGGGAGTCAGAACTAAAGGCAAAGTTGGAGCAACAGAAACTAATGTTCGAGGGAAAGACGAGGTGCAGCCAAACATAAAAAATGTGAGAATGCCATTCGAGATACAGTGCCTTGCGAAAGTATTCGGCCCCCTTGAACTTTGCGACCTTTTGCCACATTTCAGGCTTCAAACATAAAGATATAAAACTGTATTTTTTTGTGAAGAATCAACAACAAGTGGGACACAATCATGAAGTGGAACGACATTTATTGGATATTTCAAACTTTTTTAACAAATCAAAAACTGAAAAATTGGGCGTGCAAAATTATTCAGCCCCCTTAAGTTAATACTTTGTAGCGCCACCTTTTGCTGCGATTACAGCTGTAAGTCGCTTGGGGTATGTCTCTATCAGTTTTGCACATCGAGAGACTGACATTTTTTCCCATTCCTCCTTGCAAAACAGCTCGAGCTCAGTGAGGTTGGATGGAGAGCATTTGTGAACAGCAGTTTTCAGTTCTTTCCACAGATTCTCGATTGGATTCAGGTCTGGACTCTGACTTGGCCATTCTAACACCTGGATATGTTTATTTTTGAACCATTCCATTGTAGATTTTGCTTTATGTTTTGGATCATTGTCTTGTTGGAAGACAAATCTCCGTCCCAGTCTCAGGTCTTTTGCAGACTCCATCAGGTTTTCTTCCAGAATGGTCTTGTATTTGGCTCCATCCATCTTCCCATCAATTTTAACCATCTTCCCTGTCCCTGCTGAAGAAAAGCAGGCCCAAACCATGATGCTGCCACCATGTTTGACAGTGGGGATGGTGTGTTCAGCTGTGTTGCTTTTATGCCAAACATAATGTTTTGCATTGTTGCCAAAAAGTTCAATTTTGGTTTCATCTGACCAGAGCACCTTCTTCCACATGTTTGGTGTGTCTCCCAGGTGGCTTGTGGCAAACTTTAAACAACACTTTTTATGGATATCTTTTAAGAAATGGCTTTCTTCTTGCCACTCTTCCATAAAGGCCAGATTTGTGCAATATACGACTGATTGTTGTCCTATGGACAGAGTCTCCCACCTCAGCTGTAGATCTCTGCAGTTCATCCAGAGTGATCATGGGCCTCTTGGCTGCATCTCTGATCAGTCTTCTCCTTGTATGAGCTGAAAGTTTAGAGGGACGGCCAGGTCTTGGTAGATTTGCAGTGGTCTGATACTCCTTCCATTTCCAGATTATCGCTTGCACAGTGCTCCTTGGGATGTTTAAACTTGGGAAATCTTTTTGTATCCAAATCCGGCTTTAAACTTCTTCACAATAGTATCTCGGACCTGCCTGGTGTGTTCCTTGTTCTTCATGATGCTCTCTGCGCTTTTAACGGACCTCTGAGACTATCACAGTGCAGGTGCATTTATACGGAGACTTGATTACACACAGGTGGATTGTATTTATCATCATTAGTCATTTAGGTCAACATTGGATCATTCAGAGATCCTCACTGAACTTCTGGAGAGAGTTTGCTGCACTGAAAGTAAAGGGGCTGAATAATTTTGCACGCCCAATTTTTCAGTTTTTGATTTGTTAAAAAAGTTTGAAATATCCAATAAATGTCGTTCCACTTCATGATTGTGTCCCACTTGTTTTTGATTCTTCACAAAAAAATACAGTTTTATATCTTTATGTTTGAAGCCTGAAATGTGGCAAAAGGTCGCAAAGTTCAAGGGGGCCGAATACTTTCGTAAGGCACTGTAGATATGGAAGCACTCTACATCCAGTCAGGCCACCCTGTACCCTCTACGGAGTTTGATCTTGGTCGGAACAGCCTGTACCACCTTTCAACGAAAAGGAGGTGGAATTGTATTTGACTTTGTTTGAGCAGATTGCCATGTCCCTAAAATGGCCAGATGATATCTGGTCACTGCTCCTCCAAAGTGTTCTGGTGGGAAAAGCTCAGAAATTGTCAGTGGTGGGAAAAATACCCAATTGTCATACTTGAGTAAAAGTAAAGATACCTTAATAGAAAATTTACTCTGGTAAAAGTGAAAGTCACCCAGTAAAATACTAATTGAGTAAATGTCAAAGTATTTGGTTTTAAATATGCTTAAGTATCAAAAGTAAATGTAATTGCTAAAATATACTTAAGTATCAAAAGTAAAAGTATAAATCATTTAAATGTCCTTATTTTCACGACGGCACAGTTGTCTTTATTTGTTTTTTACGGATTGCCAGGAGCATACATTTAGATCTGAAACTGTTAGTAGCCCCAACACACACACAGCAGCCTGCTAATGTCCAATTGACCAGTGTAGAAATACACTGCTCAACAAAATAAAGGGAACACTTAAACAACACAATGTAACTCCAAGTCAATCACACTGTCCACTTAGGAAGCAAACCGATTCACAATAAATTTCACATGCTGTTGTGCAAATGGAATAGACAACAGGTGGAAATTATAGGCAATAAGCAAGACACCCCCAATAAAGGAGTGGTTCTGCAGGTGGTGACCTCAGACCACTTCTCAGTTCCTATGCTTCCTGGCTGATGTTTTGGTCACTTTTGAATGCTGGCGGTGCTTTCACTCTAGTGGTAGCATGAGACGGAGTCTACAACCCACACAAGTGGCTCAGGTAGTGCAGCTCATCCAGCATGGCACATCAATGCGAGCTGTGGCAAGAAGGTTTGCTGTTTGTCAGTGTAGTGTCCAGAGCATGGAGGCGCTACCAGGAGGCAGGCCAGTACATCAGGAGACGTGGAGGAGGCCGTAGGAGGGCAACAACCCAGCAGCAGGACCGCTACCTCCACCTTTGTGCAAGGAGGAGCAGGAGGAGCACTGCCAGAGCCCTGCAAAATGACCTCCAGCATGCCACAAATGTGCATGTGTCTGCTCAAACGGTCAGAAACAGACTCCATGAGGGTGGTATGAGGGCCCGACGTCCACAGGTGGGGGTTGTGCCTACAGCCCAACACCGTGCAGGACGTTTGGCATTTGCCAGAGAACACCAAGATTGGCAAATTCGCCACTTGCGCCCTGTGCTCTTCACAGATGAAAGCAGGTTCACACTGAGCACATGTGACAGACGTGACAGTCTGGAGACGCCTTGGAGAACGTTCTGCTGCCTGCAACATCCTCCAGCATGACCGGTTTGGCGGTGGGTCAGTCATGGTGTGACATTTCTTTGGGTGGCCGCACAGCCCTCCATGTGCTCGCCAGAGGTAGCCTGACTGCCATTAGGTACCGAGATGAGATCCTCAGACCCCTTGTGGGGACCATATGCTGGTGCGGTTGGCCCTGGGTTCCTCCTAATGCTAGACCTCATGTGGCTGGAGTGTGTCAGCAGTTCCTGCAAGAGGAAGGCATTGATGCTCCCCAGACCTGAATCCAATTGAGCACATCTGGGACATCATGTCTCGCTCCATCCACCAACGCCACGTTGCACCACAGACTGTCCAGGAGTTGGCGGATGCTTTAGTCCAGGTCTGGGAGGAGATCCCTCAGGACACCATCCGCCACCTCATCAGGAGCATGCCCAGGCGTTGTAGGGAGGTTATACAGGCACGTGGAGGCCACACACACTACAAAGCCTCATTTTGACTTGTTTTAAGGACATTACATTAAAGTTGGGTCAGTCTGTAGTGTGGTTTTCCACTTTAATTTTGAGTGTGACTCCAAATCCAGACCTCCATGGGTTGCTAAATTTGATTTCCATTGATAATTTGTGTGTGATTTTGTTGTCAGCACATTCAACTATGTAAAGAAAAAAGTATTTAATAAGAATATTTAATTAAGCAGTGTATATTCTCCAATCTGCTGTTTTGATCCTCAGTATTGATTTGGAATCCTCATGCGAATTCCCCTTTTACTTTTAATCGATTGCGTTAAAATGAGATATAGGCTCTCCATGGTCTAATTACAAACTTTCATAGATGACAGGTGGTGCACACACACCGCGTATAGTCAGCTAACGCACTTTTGTACATCGCGCTGTAACGTACAATTTACTGTATTTTTTTAAAGGTTTGTGTGGAATTTGAAGCAGGTTTTTAGGGCGGCACTAAAGTTATCTTCAGAGAAGTAAACAGCATTTTTTGAGATGATGGCTTGCAGTGATGACACAAAAAATGAATGCATTCAGTTGTACAATTAACTAGGTATCCCCCTCACCCTGTTCTACACCTAATGGAAAGAGTCTGTATGACACAGAATGAGTTGCACAATGCGTGCTGTATGTTACGTCATGACACGTCACAATTTAACGTACAGTGTCATAGGGGTCAGTTTTTTTCAACTTTTCTCCAATACTTTCGGGCTATTACCATGTCAAACAATGCTTGAATAGAAACGTAGTTCACACCCCAGATTTTGATGCCAGCACAGAAACTACAGTCCCATCTACAGTCCCATTTAGTTTTCATTGCAGCCTCGTTTGAATGCCGCGGTTGCGCAAATTTGTACGGTATGGGTTCATCAACAGTACTATCAGAAACCCAACACACACACACACACACACACACAGGAAAGAGCTTCCTCCCTGAGGGGACTGTTAAATATCCTGCTACGATGGGCCCCAATGATGTTTCATTAGGCAGGTTCCTCTATACTGAGCAGAGTCGTGACCGTGAAGCCCTCGGACCAATCGATATCTTTGGTGTACATTGCCATCAACCAGTCTAATTGGCTCGACTTGCCTAGTTACATAAAGGGTAAATTAATAAGCAAGTGATTTCAGTGTCACGTTTTGTCTTGTTCTTTGCAGTTCCTGTCAACATTGTCACCGGCAGCACAAGACCAGGCTCCCAGGTAAGGATGCTTTTTTTTGCTTCATTGCATCATGGTGCCCCAATTATAGTAATTTGACTCTGGCTTTATTTTGAGTGCCTGTTGCTAATTTCGGCTGATTGGAATGCTTCTCATGTTTCTACCCAGTTCCCTCATCAACCCCTTTTTAAAGGTTTCAAACAACCACTTGATCAATGGCCTCCGGGTCAAATCACACTATTGCTACAAATCCTTACGCTTTTTATCTCTTCTCTCTCTCACGTATTTACCGTTGCTCTTGCTGTTCTTTTCCTCTTTTCCTTTTTTTGTTTTCAATCAGTCCTGTGTACTCACCTCAATAAATAATGAGGGTGTTCAGTCACTCTAATTGTTATCAGTGTGAGGGGAACTCTGACAGAAGTGCTCATGGTAGAGCTGCTTCGCTTCACACACTGCTTCGACATTCTCACTCTGTTTACCTAGTGTCAGTAGTTTCTGCCTTCCACTTCTGCATTCTCCCACTCGTGTCCTCCCCCACATACGTTCACAGTTTTTATATCATGTTTTTTCATCTGTCTTTTATCAGTTTAAAACGGTGCCAGGTAGAGAAAAAAGTCGCCAGATGTATAAAAAAAAAACTACTGTGAAATCTAAAGGAAGGAGACTGTACCCAGAGACAGCGAGCGGTTGACTCTCGTTTGCCCCCACGGCTCAAGCTGCAGTCACAGGCAACAGACAGCTTTTGACCACTGGTTTAAACTTCAAAGGATTTTTGTTTGACTCCAAACTTTGGTTGCTTTGTGAATCTATTTCACTAACCACGTTTCAATCCACAGTTTTTATGTGAGTGAAGTCCTACCATATAAAACAAAATCACGACAGCTGTAATGGAAACAGGAAGTTATGGTACAATTTGATTAATGCCAACCGATAATTTGTTCGTTCCACATGCTGGGATCTTTTTGTGTCTGTAAAATTAATTATGGG
Source organism: Oncorhynchus mykiss (assembly GCF_057628025.1). Lineage (NCBI taxonomy): Eukaryota > Metazoa > Chordata > Actinopteri > Salmoniformes > Salmonidae > Oncorhynchus > Oncorhynchus mykiss. The sequence continues at coordinate 45,343,247 of NC_143036.1, forward strand.
AGAAATTGAGGTGGAAAAATATATATTTATATACTGAACAAGAATATAAACGCAACATGCAACAATTCCAGGAATTGTATACATTACAGACAGAAATACTCTTCAGTTTAATCAGCTGTCCGGGTGGCTGGTCTCAGACGATCCTGAAGGTGAAGAAGCCAATGGAGGAGGTCCTGGTCTGGCTTGGTTACACGTTGTCTGTGGTTGTGAGGCTCCCTCAAAACATGAGACATCTGTGGATTTGTGTTGTGTGACAAAAGTGCACATTTTAGAGTGGCCTTTTATTGTCCACAGCACAAGGTGCACCTGTGTAATGATCATGGTGTTTAATATGCCACAGCTATCAGGTGGATGGATTATCTTGGCAAAGGAAAAATGCTCACTAACAGGGATGGAAGCACATTTCTGCATTCAAATTCAGAAAAATATGTTTTTAGGATCTTTTGTTTCAGCTCATGAAACATGTTTATTTTTGTTCAGTGTAAAAACGATCATATCGAAATGAAGTCACGCCGTGATATGGCGTGGTCCTCCCACTACGACTCGGAGTGGTCCTCGCTAAATAAAAATATTTGTTCTTATCCATAATAATCTCATGTTGGCTAGGTGTCAAGACCAGAGTAGGCACATTTGATATTTAACTCAACAATTGAATTTGATATTTAAATGTTTATTTTTTTATGATAGTGCATATGTCATCACTCACATTTTCCTCATGCAGATTTTTTAATATTCACATGAATATCTGTCGGCAATTGGATGGAAACCTAGCCACTGATGTATTTCCATTCCTGTGCAACTTTCATCTATTTTATAGGCGTGCACGTACATGCTCATTAGGGTTGGGCGATATTACAATAGCATCGTATTTTGACAATAATTGACTGTCATCGTAGATGGTAATGACATCATAATCCAACCTCAGGGTGTTTTTCAAATATCTATTTGATAATATATCAACCGGGACAGTTGGCTTTTCACTAGGACCGGGAGTATGGCCGCCTTTCTCTTTTGCGCACAACTCACTCTTAGAGCCCCCACCGATCCACTTACGCAATGTGGTCGTTCACGCTCATTCTTCAAAATGAAAGCCTGAAACTATGTCTAAAGGCTGTTGACACCTTCGGGAAGCCATAGAAAAAGGAATCTGGTTGATATCCCTTTAAATGGGCAATATGGATGCATAACAACAGAGAGGTTTCAAAAACAGGGGCACTTCCTGATTGGATTTTCCTTAGGTTTTAGCCTGCAATATCAGTTCTGTTATACTCACAGACAATATTTTGACAGTTTTGGAAACTTTAGAGTGGTTTCTATCCTAAACTGTCAATATATGCATATTCTAGCATCTGGTCCTGAGAAATAGGCCGTTTACTTTGGGAACGTTATTTTTCCAAACATAAAATAGTGCCCCCTAGCTTCAAGAGGTAACCCCTTGAAGCTAGGGGCCACTATGAATATGAATATTTTTTTAATATTGTTAATAAATTAATAAAACAAAAAGCTTACCTTGACCTGGAAGTGTTCCAGTGTTGGATAGCCAGCTAGCTAACATAGCATCCCTATCTGTTTGAGCCGGATGTTTGAGTAGGCTAAACTACTGTAGCTAGCTCCATTTGCTAGCTAAGTGAAATTGGAATAAAGAAAATACTATGTAATATGGCTAGCTCTCACTCTCTCTCTTGCTTCTCCTTCATTTTTAAAGAAATTAATTTGTTCAAAACTGTTCAACTATTGTCTTTCTCTCTCTGAGTCAACCACTCACCATATTTTATGCACTGCAGTACTAGCTAGCTATAGCTTTATACTTTCAATACTAGTTTCACTCTCTGATCCTTTGATTGGGTGGACAACATGTCAGTTCATGCTGCAAGAGCTCTGATAGGTTGGAGGACGTCCTCCGGAAGTTGTCATAATTACTGTGTAGGTCTACGGCACAGCCAGAAGAGGCCACCCCTCATAGCATGGTTCCTCTCTCGGTTTCTTCCTTGGTTCCTGCCTTTCTAGGGAGTTTTTCCGAGCCACCGTGCTTCTACACCTGCATTGCTTGCTGTTTGGGGTTTTAGGCTGGGTTTCTGTACAGCACTTTGACATCAGCTGATGTAAGAAGGGCTTTTTGAATAAAGTTGATTGATTGATTGGTGAGAATCATGAGCCTCCTAGGTTTTGTATTGAAGTCAATGTACCTAGAGGCGGACGGAAACTAGCTGTCCTCTGGCTCCACCATTGCGCTACCCTACAGAGTGCTGTTGATGCTACTATAGACCTTCCTTGCAAAAGATTGTGCTTTAATCAATTATTTGGTGATGTGAATAGATTTAGTATAGTTACCTAAAAAGGTTTCACTATTTAAAAAAAAAAAAAAAAATGTAATTCACTGAAGAGGATGTTCCTCCCCTTCCTCCTCTTAGGAGCCTCCACTGATATACAGTACCAGTCAAAAGTTTGTACACAGCTACTCATTCTTGCCATAATATGGACTTGGTCTTTTACCAAATATGGCTATCTTCTGTATTACCACCCCTTCCTTGTCACAACACAACTGATTAGCTCAAACGCATTAAGAGGGAAAGAAATTCCACAAATTCACTTTTAACAAGGAACACCTGTTAATTAAAATGCATTCCAGGTGACTACATCATGAAGCTGGTTGAGAAAATACCGAGAGTGGGTAAAGCTGTCATCAAGGCAAAGGGTGACTACTTTGAAGAATCTCAAATATAAAATATATTTTGATTTGTTTAACTCTTTTTGGGTTACTACATATGTAGCGGATGTGAAACGGCTAGCTTAGTTAGTGGTGCACGCTAAATAGCGTTTCAATCGGTGACGTCACTTGCTCTGAGACCTTGAAGTATTGGTTCCCCTTGCTCTGCATGGGCCGCGGCTTTTGTGGAGCGATGGGTAACGATGCTTCGAGGGTGACTGTTGTTGATGTGTGTAGAGGGTCCCTGGTTCGCGCCCGGGTATGGGCGAGGGGACGGTCTAAAGTTATACTGTTACACATACATGATTCCATATTAACCCTTAAATGACTAGGTGTGTCCAAACCTTTGACTGGTACTGAACAGAACACAATAGAGGGATGTAGGCTAGATAGAGTGGGGAATTTCATCAAAGCAGCGCAACAAATATATATATACATTTGAAGTCGGAAGTTTACATACACCTTAGCCAAATACATTTAAACTCAGTTTTCACAATTCCTGACATTTAATCCTCGTAAAAATTCCCTGTCTTAGGTCAGTTAGGATCACCACTTTATTTTAAGAACGTGAAATGTCAGAATAATAGTAGAGTGATTTATTTCAGCTTTTATTTCTTTTATCACATTCCCAGTGGGTCAGAAGTTTACATACACTCAATTAGTATTTGGTAGCATTGCCTTATAAATGGTTTAACTTGGGTCAAATGTTCCAGGTAGCCTTTCACAGGCTTCCCACAATAAATGGGGAGAATTTTGTCCTATTCCTCCTGACAGAGCTGATGCAACGGAGTCAGTTTTGTAGGTCTCTTTGCTCGCACACGCTTTTTTTCAAACAGGTGCCATTAATACAGGTAACGAGTGGAGGACAGAGGGGCCTCTTAAAGAAGTTGTTACAGGTCTGTGAGAGACAGAAATCTTGCTTGTTTGTAGGTGACCAAATACTTATTTTCCACCGTAATTTGCAAATAAATTCATAAAAAATCCTACAATGTCATTTTCTGGATTTTTCCCCTCATTTTGTCTGTCATAGTTGAAGTGTACCTATGATGACAATTACAGGCCTCTCATCTTTTTAAGTGGGATAACTTGCACAATTGGTGGCTGACTAAATACTTTTTTGCCCCACTGTAATTTTCTTTCCTCATGCAGCCATCTATTTTGTGAATTGCACCAGTCCCTCCTGCAGCAAAGCACCCCCACAACATGATGCTGCCACCCCTGTGCTTCACAGTTGTGAACAACAGTACGATCTCAAAAAGTACGATCTTTGTCTCCATGTGCAGTTGCAAACCATAGTCTGGCTTTTTTTTATGGCGGTTTTGGAGCAGTGGCTTCTTCCTTGCTGAGCGGCCTTTCAGGTTATGTCGATATAGGACTCGTTTTACTGTGTATATAGATAATTTTGTACCTGTTTCCTCCAGCATCTTCACAAGGTCCTTTGCTGTTGTTCTGGGATTGATTTGCACTTTTCGCACCAAAGTACGTTCATCTCTAGGAGACAGAACACGTCTACTTCCTGAGTGGTATAGCTGCTGCGTGGTCCCATGGTGTTTATACTTGCATACTATTGTTTGTATAGATGAACGTGGTACCTTCAGGTGTTTGGAAACTGCTCCCAAGGGTGAACGAGACTTGTGGAGGTCGACAATTTTTTTTTCTGAGGTCTTGGCTGATTTCTTTAGATTTTTCCCATGATGTCAAGCAAAGAGGCACATCCACAGGTACACCTCCAATTTACTCAAATTATGTCAATTAGCCTATCAAAAGCTTCTAAAGCCATGACATAATTTTCTGGAATTTCTCAAGCTGTTTAAAGGCACAGTCAACTTAGTGTATGTAACTTGTGACCCACTGAAATTGTGATACAGTGAATTATAAATGAAATACTGAAACTGTCCTTCAATATTTTCCATTGGGTCAATGGTCTTCCAAGTAGTGACTCCTATGTGGCTGAGATGTAGGAGTACAGCACCACAACAGTTCAGTAGGACACAGAGACTGTGGACACAATAACAGGGAATTTGGACCGTCTGCTAACTTGATCAAAATTCTTAAGATTCTAAATGCATCCTGGACACATCCTGGGCCCTGTTAATTTGGGCACACCGTAGCCAAACGTTTCAAAACATTGTGCAAAGGAAAACGAAAATTCAGTGCCTTCCTGTTTCGGAAAATGTTATTCTGTTTCATGCCTAGTGATCAAGACCCTGTATTTAGCCATGGAGATACAGCATTCACTGTTAACCCTGCTATTATAACCAGCCAGCGGATTCATCTCAATCTATAACTGCTTACCTAATATCAGGAAGTGTTGGCGTTGGAGGTTTCCCTACATTTGTTTCTGACATGGTAATTCTCTTCACTTATTTTTCACTGCCCTTATTTTGTAAAATTCTTGATTGTTGTTAGACATTTAAAGAACTCTAAGTTAGTTCTCCCTTAACCTGAGAAATAGGTGCTTTAGTATTGTATGGTTTCAACGGTCTCCTAACATTCTAATACACTTTGGCAAGTTGTCCCTTTTCTGTGTAAAAATTACACATTACTTTTTTAATATCCATACATCATTTTTTCAAAATCCCCACTCCAATTACATAATTTCTTGTATGAACATATGAATATCTAAATTCAGAGGAATCATCCGCCTTGAATAATTGAAGTTGGTGAACGCAGCTCTAACGTGACATCACAGTAGCACCACTGCCCCAGGTGAGTGGAGGCTTTTAGATTGAATACGGGTGGTTGAGAAAAATCCATCCCTACTCTATGATCTGAAGGAGGAAACTAGGGTGTACATCCCAAATGACACTATTCCCTACATAGTGCACTACTTTTGACCAGAGACCTATGGGTCCTGGTCAAAAGTAGTGCCCTATATAGGTGATAGGGTGCCATTTGGGATACACACTAGGTCTCAGCATCAGCAGGTCTCTTTGATTGGGTAGCACATATTAACCAGGCTCTGGAAGACGTGGCTGACAGTATAATATCGAACTACTTTCTCTCCAAGCCTCTCCTAGATGTAATGCCCCTGATCTTTCTCAACCCCTGTAACCCCAATTATATATAGATGGCAATACATGTATTATAGATGTGTAGTATGTATGAGATGTATAGGCTGCATCCTAGAATGGCACCCTTTTCCCATAGGGCTCTAGTCAAAAGTAGTGCACTATGTGCCTGTAGTAAGGAATAGTGCCATTTGAGACACAGTTGTAGCCTCTGATCCCTTTCCAGCCCTGTCTGTGCCATGGGTGAGGGCTATACAGATAAATGTTCCCATGTCAACAGACACTGCAGATGAACAGACTAGAGTCAATCAGTCCTACATGGTGCTGCTAGCCAAGTTTTGAGGCTAACATGTGATGGGTGTCAGAGTTACAGACAACCAGTCAGCCTCCGTCTCTATGGCTTTATCTCTCTGTATCTTCATTGCAGTAGCCAACACTCTCACTCCTCCTCCACTCTATGGATAACCACTCCAGGGGAGAGAGCTTTACTGAGAGATTTATCTAAGCCTATGAGATGAGCTGAGTGGTGTGGACTCAGTTTAATGTGTTTTTTAACACCACCGGGTTCCTGGGCCCGTCCTGTCAGATAAGATTACCAGACCAGGCCTAGACAGCCCGACAGAGTGCTATCTGGGCTCTAGCCCTGGCTGGGAGCAGACTCTGGCTCCAGACACTGTGGAAAAAAGCAAAAAGAGCTCTGTGAGCCGAGAACAATCCATCTCTGTGATAATGGCAAAAATGCTGCTAGATTTGACATCACTGCTCTCTGCCACAGTCCATCAAATAATGGACTGTGAGAGAGATTTGCACGCCAGTGTTATGCCAACCCGCCTGTATGAGGTCTGCAGAGAGGTGCACACCTGGAATGTGCTTTGAATAGACCGGTGTCCCTTGGCATTAACAATGGATAGCAACTGCACATAGACTTGATTCAGCAATACTCAGGGTGAAATGCTTGGGGGTGAAATGACCCCCCACACTTTTGCTGAAGCCAAGCAGAGGGATATTCAGATTGCTTAATTGCTTTTCTGCAATACAGAGTCCTTTTTAAGGCCTTTACAATGGATTAGTAAAACTATTTATAGCTTTCCTAGTGACTGGAGTATATTCTCAGAGTGATGGGTCTAGGAGGGCCAAAGTTGTCCCTTTAAATGACAATATCTACTAAGCTAACATATGGATTTTTTTTTAGGATGGTCATTTAATTTAGAATTTTAGGACCCCTGTAATTATATAAAAAATATATACAACATGATTTGATGAAACATTAAATGTGGCCTTCACTGCTATAGCCCATAGAAACGCATTGAATAACACGTTGGTACATGGCAAAACAGACAGTAAAAAAAAGAACTTCTAAGCAACAAGGTTTTGAAGTGTCTGTCCTATATCTGAGCGATATAAGAAAACGCTGAAATAAAAAACATGTTTGGTCATGTTATTTGTGGCACATTATACCCTCTATGCAGTTTGCAATTTTTACAGCTCGCTACTGGGTTACCTTCAGACAACTCTGTTAGGAATTTTATGAATAAATGACTAAACAATATCCTCATTTTAAATGGAACTGTAACTAAGTAAACGTATACTCTGTTTTATTATATCTGATTAACAATATGAGAACATAAGAAGGGATTATGTGGCACGGACAAGGAGTAATTAAACATAATGAACACCATTCCAACTAGTCTGGGGAGGAATGGGTTCTGGGTTTAGTAAGCAGATAGGTTAATGACCCTATGGTTGAACCGACGAAACTTAGCTCTGGGGTGTTTTAGATAAGGCAGTGAGTGCATTCCTAGGTTTTCTGTTAATTAGAACTGTCAGCTAAGTGGTGATCGATAATGGTGAGGGGTCAAGAGTTAATTCAGTTATGTTGTGTGTCCTGTGTGTGTGTTAGTGAGTTGGAATGAACTTTTAAACTTGCTTTATTCTCGGTCGGGAGGAGATTCATTCATCAATGACTTCATATTTTGTATATAAACTGTTGTTCGTGGTAACATGGTAGCGCGCTCCGAGAATAAATACTATTATCTATTATTGATAAGACTGGTCTCCATCTATTTTATGCAAACAAGAATCTTACATATTCTCATAAAATAGATTTAAGTGAATTCAATTAATGAAAACCTATTGAAATAATGAAATTACGTTAACAAACTCCCTTGAAGCTTTTGTGCACCGTAGAGCAGAACAACCAACACCTTTGTGTTCATGAGTCTCCCTTTTCGGATATTGGTGACATATTAGTTTGTAGCTCCAACGGTTCGGTCTGCACAGTCGGTTTTGTGAGAAGACCTCTTCAAAATGAGGTAATCCGCTACGGAGTTCAGACGAATGCCCTAAAGCTTATGACTATCATAGAGCCAAACAACCAACATTGCATTGTTAGTGAGAGTCTACTCTGTCAATGGTGGTGACTTTGTGGCTCACACTTTTCGGGTTTTACAGACAACACATTTTTGGGGATTTTCTTGTCCGGATCCTTTCGTGTTTAGAAAAATGCCGCTTTCACAAGCCCATGTTAGTAAATGGGGGAAAACTTTATATTGGCGGGAAGAAGGGATTGAGTTGTAGCCACTGTAAGAAACGGTCTCTAGCATAAACACACGGGGAGCTATTCAATATTCTAAATGACGTCATTGTGTGACTCCAGGGGGCTTAATACCGTAATACTGTCTTATTTTTAGTGGTGGGTTGTAGTTGGTTTATTGTTTTCTCTCATTGCAGTCTTACAGGATTGGGTCTTGGGGAGAACAACAGAATGACAGAGGCCACACGCGCGCGGGCACACACACTGTCCATTCAATGTATCATCGTCCTCTGATTCACTCGGTGGCAGAGCAATAATCTGCCATTTCTCTTCTGCTTTAGAGACTGTGCTGGTGCTAAGGCAGAGAAAGAGCACTGTCAGCTTGTGTGTTCATGTTTTGTGTGGGTGTAGGGTTGATGGTAGAGGGGGGATCAGTGCATGCGAGACTGGGGAACAACATGTGCACTCGTGAATGCTCTCGTATCTCTTTCGTGGGGTATCTCCCTTAAACCTGTCTGAAGATTCTCATATATTGGTTCACTTTTGCCCTAAAATAAATGTGTTCATATGAGCAGAATATTGTTTATAGATTCGTTTATATGGGAAGAATATTGTATAAAATAAATATATAAAAATGTGCTGCATTCTTTGCCTTCCTTTCAGACAGAATAAATCATTTATACATTAATTAGGGTCTCCTGAGTGGCACAGCGGTCTAAGGCACTGCATTGCGGTGCTTGAGGTGTCACCGCAAACCCAGGTCCGATCCCAGCCGGCCGTGACCGGGAGACCAATGAGGCGGTGCACAATTGGACCCAGCGTCGTCCAGGTTAGGGGAGGGTTTGGCCGGCCGGCATTTCTTTGTCCCATCATGCTCTAGGGTCTCCTCGTGGCGTACCGGCGGCCTGCAAGCTGACATCAGGCTCTTGCAAGCTGACTTCGGTCGCCAGTTGTACGTTGTTTCCTCCGAGTTCCAGGTTAAGCGGGTCCTGAACTTCGGCTCTCCCGAGTCCGTACGGGAGTTGCAGTGATAGGACAAGACTGTAACTACCAATTGGATATCAAGAAATTCGGGAGAAAAAGGGGTAAAGTACAACAAAAACATGTATATACACTTCGTTAAAAAGTTTGGAGTCACTTAGAAATGTACTTGTTTTTTTTTTAAAAGCACATTTTTTGTCCATTAAAATAACATCAAATTGATAAGAAATACAGTGTAGACATTGTTAATGTTGTAAATTACTATTGTAGCTGGAAACTGCAGTTTTTTTTGGAATATCTACATAGGCGTACAGAGGCCCATTATCAGTAACCATCACTCCTGTGTCCTGTGCTTGATGGTTTTTGGGACTGCACTTGAAGAAACGTTCAAAGTTCTTGACATTTTCCAGATTGACTGACCTTCATATCTTAAAATAATGGACTGTCGTTTCTCTTTGCTTATTTGAGCACAAATTCACTTTTAACAAGGCACACCTGTTAATTTAAATGTATTCCAGGTGACTACCTCCATGAAGCTGGTTGAGAGAATGCCAAGAGTGTGCAAAGCTGTCATCAAGGCAAATGGTGGCTTCTTTGAAGAATCTCAGATATATATTATATCAAAATATATTTTCTAATACTTTTTTGGTTACTACATGATTTCGTATGTGCTATTTCATAGTTTTGATGTCTTCACTATTATTCTACAATGTAGAAAATAGTAAAATATTATAAAAACCCTGGAACGAGTTGGTGTGTCCAAACTTTTGACTGGCACTGTACATTAATAAAATAAATTAATACGTACATATATAAATGTCACCAGAGGGCGGCAGAGACCATCCTAGAAACAAGGTGTGTACAGTCCTCCTAGTCCCACACCGATCGGGCCATGATTGCCTACATCATCTCTCTACTCTCTTGCAAGGCCCTGGCGTGGGCGATGGCCAGCCGACTGTTCAACATCCACCAAGGGACCAGACCAGTGGCCGAAAGTGGGTGGAATACAGAGGCCCTGGTCACCGCTTTCCACCAGGATTTGTCTATCTCCATCAAGGATGAATTGGCCTCTCGGGAACTATGAGAGGACCTCGAGTCACTGATCACGTTGGCAATCAGGATTGATAACCCCTTTCGAGAACTCGTGAGACAGCGCCTTTTTCACACCACCCCAATATCTTATATATATATACAGTGCCTTGCGAAAGTATTCGGCCCCCTTGAACTTTGCGACCTTTTGCCACATTTCAGGCTTCAAACATAAAGATATAAAACTGTATTTTTTTGTGAAGAATCAACAACAAGTGGGACACAATCATGAAGTGGAACGACATTTATTGGATATTTCAAACTTTTTTAACAAATCAAAAACTGAAAAATTGGGCGTGCAAAATTATTCAGCCCCTTTACTTTCAGTGCAGCAAACTCTCTCCAGAAGTTCAGTGAGGATCTCTGAATGATCCAATGTTGACCTAAATGACTAATGATGATAAATACAATCCACCTGTGTGTAATCAAGTCTCCGTATCAATGCACCTGCACTGTGATAGTCTCAGAGGTCCGTTAAAAGCACAGAGAGCATCATGAAGAACAAGGAACACACCAGGCAGGTCCGAGATACTATTGTGAAGAAGTTTAAAGCCGGATTTGGATACAAAAAGATTTCCCAAGCTTTAAACATCCCAAGGAGCACTGTGCAAGCGATAATATTGAAATGGAAGGAGTATCAGACCCCTGCAAATCTACCAAGACCTGGCCGTCCCTCTAAACTTTCAGCTCATACAAGGAGAAGACTGATCAGAGATGCAGCCAAGAGGCCCATGATCACTCTGGATCAACTGCAGAGATCTACAGCTGAGGTGGGAGACTCTGTGCATAGGACAACAATCAGTCATATATTGCACAAATCTGGCCTTTATGGAAGATTGGCAAGAAGAAAGCCATTTCTTAAAGATATCCATAAAAAGTGTTTAAAGTTTGCCACAAGCCACCTGGGAGACACACCAAACATGTGGAAGAAGGTGCTCTGGTCAGATGAAACCAAAATTGAACTTTTTGGCAACAATGCAAAACGTTATGTTTGGCGTAAAAGCAACACAGCTGAACACACCATCCCCACTGTCAAACATGGTGGTGGCAGCATCATGGTTTGGGCCTGCTTTTCTTCAGCAGGGACAGGGAAGATGGTTAAAATTGATGGGAAGATGGATGGAGCCAAATACAGGACCATTCTGGAAGAAAACCTGATGGAGTCTGCAAAAGACCTGAGACTGGGACGGAGATTTGTCTTCCAACAAGACAATGATCCAAAACATAAAGCAAAATCTACAATGGAATGGTTCAAAAATAAACATATCCAGGTGTTAGAATGGCCAAATCAAAGTCCAGACCTGAATCCAATTGAGAATCTGTGGAAAGAACTGAAAACTGCTGTTCACAAATGCTCTCCATCCAACCTCACTGAGGTCAAGCTGTTTTGCACGGAGGAATGGGAAAAAATTTCAGTCTCTCGATGTGCAAAACTGATAGAGACATACCCCAAGTGACTTACAGCTGTAATCGCAGCAAAGGTGGCGCTACAAAGTATTAACTTAAGGGGGCTGAATAATTTTGCACGCCCAATTTTTCAGTTTTTGATTTGTTAAAAAAGTTTGAAATATCCAATAAATGTCGTTCCACTTCATGATTGTGTCCCACTTGTTGTTGATTCTTCACAAAAAATACAGTTTTATATCTTTATGTTTGAAACCTGAAATGTGGCAAAAGGTCGCAAAGTTCAAGGGGGCCGAATACTTTCGCAAGGCACTGTATATTGAGGTCAGAGCTTTGTGATGGCCACTCCAATACCTTGACTTTGTTGTCCTTAAGACATTTTGCCACAACTTTATAAGTATGCTTGGGGTCAATGTCCATTATGAATACCCATTTGCGACCAAGCTTTAAGTTCCTGACTGATGTCTTGAGATGTTGCTTCAATAAATCCACATAATTTTCTTTCCTCATGCAGCCATCTATTTATTGAAGTGCACCAGTCCCTCCTGCAGCAAAGCACCCCCACAACATGATGCTGCCACCCCCGTGCTTCACAGTTGGGGTGGTGTTCTTCGTCTTGCAAGCCTTCCCTTTTTTCCTCCAATCATAATGATGGTCATTATGGCCAATCAGTTCGATTTTTGTTTCATCAGACCAGAGGACATTTCTCCAAAAAGTATGATCTTTGTCCCCCTGTGCATTTGCAAAACGTACTCTGTTTTTTTATGGCGGTTTTGGAGCAGTGGCTGCTTCCTTGACGAGCGGCCTTTCAGGTTATGTCGATATAGGACTCATTTTACTGTGGATATAGATACTTTTGTACCTGTTTCTTCCAACATCTTCACAAGGTCATTTGCTGTTTTTCTGGGATTGATTTGCACTTTTCGCACCAAAGTACGTTCATCTCTAGGAGACAGAACGCGTCTCCTTCCTGAGCAGTATGACAGCTGTGTGGTCCCATGTTTTTTTTATACTTGCGTACTGTTGTTTGTACAGATGAACGTGGTACCTTTAGGCTTTTGGAAATTGCTCCCAAGGATGGACCAGACTTGTGGAGGTCAACATTTTTGTTTTCTCTGAGGTCTTGGCTGATTTATTTTGATTTTCCCATGATCTCAAGCAAAGGGGCACTGCGTTTGAAGGTAGGCCTTTGAACTACATCCACAGGTACACCTCCAATTGACTCAAATTATGTCAATTAGCTTAATCAGAAGCATCTAAAGCCATGACCTAATTTTGACCTAATTTTCTGGAATATTCCAAGCTGTTTAAAGGCACAGTCAACTTAGTGGATGTAAAATCACCTTTCAGCAGGACAATAACCTAAAACACAAGGCCAAATCTACACTGGAGTATCATTCCAAGACATTGAATGTCTGAGTGGCCTAATTACAGTTTTAGCTTAAATCGTTTTGAAAATCTATGGCAAGACTTGCAAATGGCTGTCTAACAATGATCAACAACCAACTTGACAGAGCTTGAATACTTTTTTAAAAGAATAATGTGCAATCCAGGTGTGCAAAGCTCTTCTAACATTCTAACATGTATTGACTCGGGGTTGAATACTCATCTAATCAAGATATATTAGTGTTTATTATTATATATATATTTTTTTTACAAATGTTATATAACTTTCACATTATAGCGTTTTTTTCCTGTATATCGTTTAATTAATTAAACATTTAATACATTTTAATCCCGCTTTGTAACACAACAAAATGTGGAAAAAGTCAAGGGGTGTTAATACTTTCTGAAGGCACTATATATTTACCATCTTCATGGGGCAGAAAGCTGGATCAATGAGTTGGCCAGCTGACTGTCCAGAATTGCTTCAATAAGGATCGGTGTCCCGCTAGCGGGACAACTTCCGCTTACACTGGAGGGTGCACAATTCAAATAAATAATCATAAATATTATGGATTTTAAACATTTACGTACATATGTGTCTTATATTGTCTGAAATCTTAAATTGTTGTTAATCTAACTGCACTGTCCAATTTACAGTAGCTATTACAGCGAAAACATGCCATGCGATTGTTTGAGGACCGCGCCCCACATCAAAATATTTTAGCACCGGCACAGGTTTCATACATTCACATATAAAGATGAAATATTCACTTCCTTTTTGAAAATCTTCCTCTGATTTGTCATCCAAAGGGTCCCAGCTATAACATAGTGTTGTTTTGTTAGATAAAGTCCTTCTTTATATCCCAAAAAGTCTGTTTAGTTGGCGCCAACGATTTGAGTGATCCACTCGTTCAACTTGCAGAGAAAGGAATCTGAAAATATACCCCAAAACTTTGTTTCAACAAGTCAAAATATGTTTCTATTTACTCCTCAGATACCCTAAAATGTAATCAAACTATAATATTTATTTCGGAAAGAAGTATGTTCAATAGGAAACTTATTTTAGCAGGTGCGTAATTTCTTCATGGCGCCTCAAACACAGATTTCTAAGACTGTGTCCTTCTACTAAAATTGTTATTTGTTATTAGTTTTTGAAGTTACAAGCCTGACACCTTGAACATAGACTGCTGACACCCTGTGGAAGCAATTGGAATTGCATCCAGGGAGCTAATCTTCAATATGACCTTTCTCTTGCATTTCTAAGAGGATGGTCTCTCTCAAAATAAAATTACAGTTGGTTTTTCTTTGGATTTTATCCTACCATATATATTGTGTTATATTCTACTACACTATTTTAACATTTCTACGAACTTCAAACAATTCTTTCCAATGGTATCAATTAAATGCATATCCTGGCTTCAGGGCCTGAGCTACAGGCAGTTTACTTTGGGCACGTCAGTCAGGCAGGAAATGGAGAAAAAAGGGGCATAGCCCTAAAAATTAAATAACTTAAAATTGTTAAGGTATACTTGACTTGACAACAACAACCAATGTACAAATGTAGCTTTATCAACTTGAAAAATCAAGAGGTATGTGCCTGTTTATCGCAGTTAGCTGATTTAACTTAATAATCCTGCTCTCTGGAATTATTAGATTCTGTGCTGGTTAGTTAATTGCTGAAGATGAAGCAAATGCCAGTGACCCGTGCAATTTGTTTTTTCACTGGGATATTCACAATGGTTAATCACTTTTTGCAGATACAGATGTCTCCAGGCTTTTAAGAGGCAGGGGATGGGATGATATAATATATAAGAAATATATAGGCAAATCATCTCATATAATGCAGCCTGAGGATGGCAGCGCGAGGATTGAGAAACCCATGGGCCTGACTGACTTAAGCTACTGAGCCCAAATAAGCAAATGTCTTTTTATCCACCAATGGCACTGAATTAAATTAGCTCTGGATGTTGTCTTGTGTTCCGATGCATAAGTATGCCTTTCACTCTGATTACACCCATATCTGACAACAAAAGGTGCATGCAAGTGAACAAGCATCATAGAAGATTTGTAATTCTCTCGCTCCCTCCCGCTCGTCTTCAATCTTAGCCTCCTGTTATTCAAATGTCTCTGCCAGATACAGTACTTGTCAGAAACTCCCATTAAAGTTTGATGAATATTGGAAGGAAGGGAATAGGGAGAAGCGAGTGACAGATGACTAAGAGAGAGGTGCTGTTGTGACCGGTGTCAGGCAGGGGGAGGACATCTCTTTCTATGAGCTAAATTACCATTGCTGGTCAGTGTTGTTCTAATGGTTGCAAGTGGTCATCTCCTGAGGGAGGTTAATAGATGGATTTCCTCCGATGGCTCCATTCACTGTCCCCACCCCTCCGCTTGTCTCCCCGGTGATGCCAAAAAAAGTGCCACATCTGCCTCACTGTGAATTTACGACTTGTTTAAATTGTGCTGCTTTCCAAAGGGGCCTGCCAAGCCCAGGAGTGGAGTAATTGTTAGTCTAGAGGTAGTCATAAATCAAAAAATATATTTCTATCTCCCCTCCTCATTATCTATTAATACTGCTGTGCTCTTGCTGCAGAGTTCCTGAGACTTGCCAGAACTGTAGGCTATACAGTCTTCCTTCCTCCCCAAAGACTGAGACCTGTCTTCTTCTGAAAGATGGGAGGTGAAAAGACATCTCTTCAATGCTGTGATTGATTTCCTCATTCCTCCATGGTCTGTTGCAGGCAGCTACAGGCACTTGACAGCCACGATGGAGGAACTGCTCTCTGACTGTCTTAATTGAGCCGAGTGCTTGGAGCAAAGGAGCCCTGGATGCTACAGGCACTAAAAAACCCACACAATTAGGAACTACTAATGACATGGCGAATCGGCCATTATTCCTCCCAGTAACCCAGAGATGTTTCTACATTTACTGTAGCATCGCTAAACAACAGTACATGAGTAACAAACTTTAGGTTATACAAGTTGAGGAAGGGTAGTGGCAGCATCATGCTGTGGGAGACTAGTCAGGATCAAGGGAAAGATGAACAGAGCAAAGTACTGAAAGATCCTTGATGAAAACCTGCTCCTGCTCAGACTGGGGCAAAGGTTCACCTTCCAAAAGTACAACGACCCTAAGCACACAGCCAAGACAACGCAGGAGAGGCTTCGAGACAAGTCTCTGAATGTCCTTGAGTGGCCTAGCCAGAGCCTGGACTTGAACCCCATCGAACATCTCTGGAGAGACCTGAAAATAGCTGTGCAGCATCACTTCCCATCCAACCTGACAGAGCTTGAGAGGATCTGCAGAGAAGAATGGGAGAAACTCCCCAAAATACAGGTGTGCCAAGCCTGTAGCATCATACCCAAGAAGACTCGAGGCTGTAATCTCTGCCAAAGGTGCTTTAACAAAACACTGAGTAAAGGGTCTGTATACTTACTGTACTGTATGTAAATGTCATATTTCAGTTTTTTTTGTTGAATATATTTTCAAAAATGTTTAAAAGCCTGTTTTTTCTTTGCCAATATAGGTTATTGTGTGTAGATTGTGTAGAACAATTTAATCAATTGTAGAATAAGGCTGTAACGTAACAAAATGTGGAAAAAGTAAAGTGGTCTGAATACTTTATGAATGCACTGTGTTGTACATAGGTTGGTCATCTAGGTTTGTACCTGTAGCCTTTCCATCACCATGAAGAAAAGCAATGACCAATACAGTAATTAAGTACATTGAGACATCAAGTGGTTTGTGATGATCTGGCTCAGTTGGTAGAGCATGGCACTTGCAACGCTTAGGCTTGTGGGTTTGATTCTCACGGGGGACCAAAATGAAAATGTGGAAATGCATTAACAACTGTAAATTGTTCTGGATGAGAGCATCTACTAAAGTGTAAAAATGATTAATAGACCGTTTCAGTTTTCACATAGCAATAAGTTGCATTTGCAAAGTATTTCAAGAAACTGGAGAACATATACTGTATACAGCAAGTATTTTTATATTCCACAAGTGTTAACAGATTAAGTGTTTTGTACAGATAATTATCAAACTCAACTACAAAAGTAGGACAGTGGGCCTTTACTAGATCTGTACTAGCGGACCATGTAGACATCTTCAGTGTGGGCAATGTTTTTTTTGTTCTGCATCGCACCCCCGTCGGCGGCAGTGCAGCACCCCCACCCTCAAATGACTTCCTGCGGCTATGGCCCGGTGTGTTTACATTCTGTTATGCTGAATCCTCCCCTGAGACTGCTAAATAGACCTATTCCTTCTCCAGTAGTTGTTACAGTTCTTTGACACAATGCAGTGAAATTAGGGGAGTGTTAATAATGGGACGGTGGGACTGTCACATGAAATTAATTGTTTGGAGCTGCTGGTTTGTTTTGTTACATTCAAATGAAAAGTAAACCCTGCCACTAAGCCTTCTAATAAGTCTTTATCTCTCTCTCGCTCTCTCTCTCTTCTCAGAACCAGGATTCAGAGGAAGTCCTCTATGACAGCCAGCTAGGTGAGTCTCATTGATTATTCTCCATGCATCCAGAAATGGTTCAATAGAAAGGACCACTTTTAAAGGTCCAGAAAGTAGGAATTTATTCAGCTGTTTGCTCATCTAATCTTCTAAAATGTCTCCCTTGATTCAAACAATATTGCAGACCGTATGATTGCACTGTACAATACCCTCTTACTTGTTGTTATACGACAATGTACAAAATAAAATTTAAACAACGGAACTGCCCACTTCCTGATTCAGGATCGCATAAACATGTCACAGAACAGACATTGCTTTCTGTGACCATGACGATTCAATAAAGCAAACGTATTTGCAGAAATGCTCGGCCTGAACTCTTTCTTGCAAAATGTACATACTGCACGTTTAATGAGTACTTTCACATGCGCACAAATAATTTGATACTAAACTGATTATGGCAGTAGGCCGGGTATGAAAATGTTAATGTTAACACCTTACTCTGCTTGTCTTAATCGGCATAAGGTCACATCAAAGGTTATCTGAGCAGTCTTTCGAATGATTAGGACATGTAAACAGCTTAATCGACGTTCCTGCTGTGTCTTTGACCTGCGCATGTGCCAGCACCGGTAGCACAAGCCTCCCTCTTACAATGCATTCGGAAAGTATTCAGACCTATTCACTTTTTCCACATTTTGTTACGTTACAGCCTTATTCTAAAATGGGTTACATCATAAATCTACACATAGTACCCCGTAATGACAAAGAAAAACAGGTTTGTATAATTTGGTCAATTATATTAGAAATAAATGAGAACGTTATTTACATAAGTATTCAGACCCTTTGCTAAGAGACTCGAAATCGAGCTCAGGTGCCTCTTGTTACCATTGATCATCCTTGAGATGTTTCTACAACTTGATTGGACATGATTTGGAAAGGCACACACCTGTCTATATAAGGTCCCACAGTTGACAGTGCATGTCAGAGCAAAAAACAAGCCATGAGATCGAAGGAATTTTCCGTAGAGCACCCGAGACAGGATTGTGTCGATGGTACAGATCTGGGGAAAGGTATCAAAAATTGTCTGCAGCATTGAAAGTCCACGAGAACACAGTGGCCTATTCCATAGGCAGAACAGTTGAAACTGGAGCAGCAGCACGACCAGGTGGACTGGGGAGAGCATCAGAGACATCAGGCCAGGTAGTCCTGAGGTGTGGTCCTAGGGCTCAGGTCCTCTGAGAGAAAGAGAGAGAGAATTAGAGGGAGCATAATTCACACAGGACACCGGAGAATAAGACAGGAGAAATACTCCAGATTTTAACAGACTGACCCTAGCCCCCCGACACATCAATTATTGCAGCATCTAATGTCCATTGCTCGTGTTTCTTGGCCCAAGCAAGTCTCTTCATCTTATTGGTGTCCTTTAGTAGTGTTTTCTTTGCAGCAATTCAACCATGAAGGCCTGATTCACGCAGTCTTGTCTGAACAGTTGATGTTGAGATGTGTCTGTTATTTGAACTCTGAAGCATTTATTTGGGCTTAAATCTCAGGTGCAGTTAACTTCTTTGAGACTGGGGGGCAGTATTGAGTAGCTTGGATGAATAAGGTGCCCAGAGTAAACTGCCTGCTACTCAGGCCCATAGGCTAGGATATGCATATTATTAGTATATTTGGATAGAAAAC